>NW_007247145.1:378278-384897 GCF_000164805.1 Carlito syrichta | reverse complement strand
GACAGAGTGAGACTCCAACTCAAAAAAAAAAAAAAGAAATCTACACTAAGGGGCCGGGGGCCGGGGCCGGGGTGGCAAGGATGCTGCCCCTGCTTTCCGCTGACATGAAATCTTGATCCTAATGAAAATCCCAAGTCACTTGGCGATGGGTACAAGGGAAACAGAAGTGGAAAACACAGAATGCTGCCATTTTGAAATGAGTCTTGAATCCACCGTGGGGTCTCACAGGAAACTGAGCTTCCCTCCTACATCAAGGCTTTCTGCTGGAGGATTCGCACACGTCTAACGGAATCTAAATTAGACACAACTGGTGACAGTGTGGACGCTGCCGTGGCTAAGCACTGCTCTTTCTTCCTTTTGGGACAATGCCATATTCTGTGGATCACAACTGCAGGCTTGAGAGAGCTGTGGCAGCTCTCTGGAAGGGAGGGTTACCCAGTAGCTTCTGTTCCCAGCCACCACTAGACACAGCCTGTTCCCATTCTTGTGTATTCTTGGAAACCCAGGTTGCCACTTCCCCACATGGCTTGGGGAGCCCCTCATCCAGCTGGTGCCATCTGTGAACCCATGCTTCTCCAACTTGAGGCTGCGTAGCAATCCCTGGGACCTGGCAAAATGCAGATTCTGATTCCATAGGCCCAGGGTGGGGCCTGAACTTTGCATTCCTGATGAGTTCCAAGGTGGAGTTGATGCTGCTGGCTTCCCAGAGAATCCCCTCCCTCTCACACTCCTGCTGGGCGCCCTTAGGCTGGACTCGTGTGGAGGAAGGCAGAGTTCTGGGAACCTGAGCGGCTGCATGTCATCGCTCTAGGAATTTTACTCATTTTGAGTTGAAGCAATTTTAATGACCGTGGCTAAGCTACAGAGATGTCATAAAGTTGATCAAAGGTGACCACCCCTTTCTGGGAGGGGAGAGAGGAGGCTTGGTATAATTAGAGAGAGGGTATAAGATGTGATATAGGTCTTGATTTTGTGTTCACCCCAAGGAGTTAATTTCGCTCCGTTCAAAGGGAAAAGGAATCTTAAAAGAGTCCTAGACTCTGGCTGGGTGTGGTGGCTCACACCTGTAATCCCAGCACTGTGGGAAGCTAAGGCAGGAGGATTGCTTGAGCCCAGGAGTTTGAGACCAGGATGGGTAACACAGAGAGAGACTCACCTTTAAAAAAAAAAAAATTAGCTGGGCGTGGTGGCATGCTCCTGTAGTCAGAACTACTCAGGAGGTTGAGATGAGAGGATCAGGAGGTCAAGCCTGTTGAGTCATGACTGTGCCACTGCATACTAGTCCCTAGAGTCCTAGACTTTTACTCAGGTTCTACTAATACATTTCCCATGGGCTGAGGAAGCAAATAGGTCTTGTAAAAACCCCAGTTACAGGGACAGGAATCAAGACAAGAGAACCTCCCCTCTTCCGATATGTGTTCTTGCTTGGAATTTAGGATTTAACCACGGTTAACACAAGTTTCACTAAATTAAATGTTTTCACTAAGAGCAGAGGCTGAAGAGAGGTGGCCCCTCCACCCCAGCTATGAGATGGCCCCGAGATGGCGAGTCCACAGGCACACTTGCTTGTGTAGGTGTTTACAGTTCTGTCCTTTGTTGGTCGTGAACGAGTTTTAGTTTATGCCTCAGGTTGCCTGATATGCTACAGACTCTGAGTGTTCAGTGGTGGCCGCTGACTACTAAAGACACCTTCATTTATTATTTGGGGAGTCCTGAGGCCGATTTTGTTTTGTCCTTGTCATATTCCTGCTAGACTCTGAGCCCATGGCTTTCTATGAACCAGAAAACTGATTAGCCCCGACTGAGGTTTGTTTGTTTTTTTGAGTTGTGGTCTCTCTCTGTTGCCCAGGCTGGAAGGCAGTGACACGATCACAACTCACCACAGCTTCGACCTCCTGGGCTCAGATGATCCTTCTGCCTCAGCCTCCTGAGTAGCTGGGGCTATAGGTGCGCACCACCATGCCTGGATAATTTTTTATTTTTTTTGTAGCGACAACACGGTCTTACTATGTGGCCCGGGCTGGTCGTGGACTTTTCGGCTCAAGCAGTCTGCTGGCCTCGGCCTCCTAAAGTGCTGGGATTACAGGCGTGAGCCACCGCAACCGGTTTGTGACTGAGTTTGGAAGTTAAGGGGCAGTAACATATTCTTGTGATAATATTATACAGATTGGAGAAATACTTGTAAGGCTGTAAAGAATCTAGCAGCAGTCTAATTTGATTTCTCCGTTTGGTCAACAGAGACCTTTCCCATTTTTACTCAGCTATTTCTATTCATTGAGCAAAATGAGTAACTAGGTAGTGTCAGCTCCTTGACTTGAACCCAACCTTCCTGACGCTCATTTGAGAATTTTTTTTCTATCACGTGCTGCTGCTTCTCACCCAAAGTTTAATATGCCTTTCCCCCAGAGGCCCCTAATTTCCTTCATACAATGACAGAAGAGGCAAATGTTATTTCCAGGAAGGAACGGATCATGGCTCCCAAGAAGCAAATCTAAATGCAAAGATGATCAGGAAAATCCCACCTCTTGAAAGGGAAAGAGAATACCATTATAATTCTGGGAGCTGATATCCAAGAGTGCAAGTCCAAAGCTTACTCACGAAGGTGACTTGGTGGGTGGCCTGGGGGCTGTGCCTGAGGTGCTCACGGGCTCTGTGGGGAGAGAGACCCTCATGGGGGAAGCCAGTCAAGAGGGCAGACCCCACGGCCCTTGGCTCTCTAGAGGACATCAAGACCCTTCTCTCTGTCTCTTCACTCCCATAGCAGTTTCTATAGATAAACCACACTATAAAATGCACCCAAATAACAGGCATATCCACGTACGAGCCAAAAGGTGTGAGAGAGACCAGACAAACATCCACACGTCAGCCACTCAATCAATTTGTCTGCTTCTCCCTCCTGTCGTCTGCCGACTCTTCAGTAAACGAAAAACTTAGCAGAAAGGGCAGTGGGGAGAAATGCGTCAACACAATAAAGAGTCACAGGCTTACCTGGTGTAAGATGACAGGGGCAGGAGGTAGGTTGTGACAGGAAATAGCCTCAAGAGGGATGTTATGAGAACTGTTTCCAATTCAAAACTAAATGGTGATGATCCCCTTGATTCAATTATCAACTTCTGCTGTCTTCATGCCATGTTTAGGGGTGGTCAGATTGCCAATGAAAACCGAAATACCACAGTTCCAGCAAGCAAGCCCTAGAGTTCAGCCAAGTGCCAGAGCCTTTCTTTGACAAAATGGCTTCCTCGGGTAAAATGGCTTCCAGCTTCCTGGATCTTTCAGAGGCCAAGGCATGCTGGAGAGCATAGGCCAACAATATTCTTGGTTGAATACATCGTTGGTCTCACTTACAAAACCATACTGTTGCCACTGCTATCCAGTTAGTTCTCTAAGAAGGTCTGAGGTGCTTTCAGACCTCTGATGGGCTCAAGAATCACTAACTCCAGTACTAATCCCAACACCATCCCTATCAAGATCTCTTTTCTCTCAAAAGCATAGTTTGGCAATCAGAGCAAAAGAAGACACTGACATCACATGATTATTTTATAATACCGTTAATCCTAAGGAAAATCGGTTGGGCATGGTAACCCATGGGGGAGTCCCAGCACTTTGGGAGGCTGAGGCAGGAGAATCGCTTGAGCCCAGGAGTTCAAGATCAGCCTGGGCAACATAGAGAGACCTCATCTCTACAAAAAAAAAAATTAAAAAGTTATTTGGTTGTGGTGTCAAATGTCTGCAAACCCAGGAGGCTGAGGCGGATGACCTGAATCCAAGAGGTGAAGGCTGCAGTGAGCCGTGATTGTGCCACTGCCCTCTGGCTTGGTGACAGAGTGAGATCTCAGCCACCAAAAAAATTTAAGGATAATAAAAACCTGTTTGGATGAATGAATAAGAGTTCGTGTTACATGGAAAGGATGAAGAATCAGCTAGCCAAGAGATCTGTCCATGCTAGATGAGACCCCCAGGAAGGGCACAGGTATATTGGTCACGCCTGGGTTGGGACAGATTTTCCTAGATTATTGTTATAAGAACATGAGGTGGCTGGAGGCCACCTTGTAGTGTTGCTCTAACAAGTCTCCCTCTGTTAATGAAGGAGCTTTTTGTTTGGTCCCAAGGCTACTCTTAATTGTGGTATTAGCATGTGAATCTACTATTAATTTTCAACCAGGCATGAGATTTTTTTACTTTATTTTTGGGGTTATTTCTGAAAAAATGCTGCATTTCAGCAGTATTTTCCCACCTTCCAGCTATTTCTACTACCCTTGAGATAGTACCTCCTGTCCTGTGTCATTTTGAGTCTAATTTGGGGGAGGATGGTATCCATTAGCTATCGCTCAAATCATCTTTTTCTTCACCCCTGAGCACCCCTGCTTTGTTCAGTGTGGGGAAAGCAAGACATTTTTCTTAGAAAAAGGAATTCCAGGCTTAGTAAAATGCATTTCTAAGAACAAGAGTTTCTGAAAGTGTTGCTGTTGAGATTCCTGAATCAAACATTCTTATTCTTGGTTCTTCTCCTTTGTTTTTTCTATCCTTTCTCTTATAAATTAGAGGCATTGTTTAAAATTTTCATAGGAAAAGCAGCACTCTGTTATATTCAGGACAAGATAATTTTCTGCCATGTTCTAGTTCCTTTCATCCTAGAACAGAACCTTTACTCTATTATTATTATTTTAAAAAAAGTTTTTTTTTTTGAGTTGGAGTCTCACTCTGTCACTCAGGCTGGAGTGTAGTGGCATGCTCGCGGCCACCCCAGCATCGACCGGCTGGGCTCTAGCGATCCTTCTGCCTTAGTCCTCCAAATAGCCGAAACTACAGACTTGTGCTACCACACCCAGTTAGTTTTTTAAAAAATTTATTGTAGAGACGAGGTCTCACCAAGTTGCTCAGGCTGGTCTGGAATCCGTGGGCTCAGGCAATCCACTTGCCTTGGCCTCCTAATTATTATTATTAATATTAAACATGAATCACCATTTTCTTTTTTTTTTTTTTGAGTTGGAGTCTCACTCTGTCTACCCAGGCTGGAGTGCAGTGGCACACTCATGGCCACTCCAGCAACGACCTGCTGGACTCCAATCCTTCTGCCTCAGCCTTCCAAGTAGCTGGGACTACAGGTGTGCACTACCATGTCCGGCTAATTTTTTATTTTTATTATAGAGATGAAGTCTCGCCAAGTTGCCTGGGCTGGTCTCGAACAGGTGGGTTCAGGCAATCCACTCGCCTCAGCCTCCCAAAGTGCTGTGATTACAGGCTGAGCCACCAAGCCTGGACGAATCGCCACTTTCAAAGCATTCCCATAGAATCAAGATATGGTGTGCTCCTCCCTTGTGTGGTTTGTGATGATGAGGTTAACAATGGTGATGCGGCCTGCTTGACCCCTAGACACATGTGTCAGCGATATGATTCTAAACAGATTTCTGAGGTCTTCTCTTCTGATGTTTGGCTGAAGTCACTTGGAAACGGTAACCCTAAGAAATCCAGGAGGGCTAAGCACTGAGCCTTTGCCAAACCCTTTGTCAAGCTGAAATGTCTTAGGAGAGCTGACCCGCGGAAGGCAGGTGGCCTGCACATCTGCAGTTCTCACTCATAGACGCCACTTGCCATCAAGAACCTGCTGGCATCGTTCCTCAACAGAGCGACCTGCGATCCCCACGTGTGCCCGCCCCACCCACCATGGGAACATCTAGGTCAAAGGATCAGACGGTAGCACCTTATCCTCTGTGGGTGCAGACGTCCACTGCTGTCCACATAAATCAGATCCTGCAAGAGCAGGAGGTCAAGGGGCTAAAATACTCTGGAGACATCTTCATTAGAAAGGGAGGGGGGAGGGAGCTAAGAATCCCTTGCTTCTGGGACATCACCCACACTTTCAAATACAAATCATCATGAGCTAGCTCACACCACGTCATCCTAGTCCAACAGATCTATTTTTCTTTAAGTGGAGGGTTCTTTTGTTGGCATTCCTCTTCCTCCTCCCCCAAGAGGGATGGAGTTTGGGAGCAGAGGCAGTGTGTACACCCAGCATGTGTTTTCTTGTTCCCATCCCACATTGTTTGTTGAAATAAATATGGAAATAAGGCAGAGCAAGACAGCCAAGCCAGCCAAACTGAAATAAATTCATCACTCATGGGCTCTCAAGGGATGGAAAACGTGCATTTTTTTTCTAAATGATTATTTCTGAAGCACCGAAGGAATGGCTATATCACTAATGAGGCCAGTACGCCATGACTGCTGATTATAAACGACCTGCAGAGAGACGAGGAGATGGTGGAGACGGTGGGGTGGGACCAAGGGGAGGCAGCTTCCGGTGGAGGCAGGGAGGATGAGTATGGTTAAAGCCCCTACATGGGAACCAGGTCTGTTCTGAGAGTGCATTCGTAAGTCCAGTGTGCTTGTGAGTTAGCCTAGGTACCCAGCGAATACAGTCGGCTATCCAGTGCCAACTATATCATTGCCGCTTTTATGCCTGCCTCCAGACATCTGGGGCTTGAACTAAAGATACTGTACTAGCCGGGCTCGGTGGCTCAGCCTATAATCTCGTGCCTTTGGGAGGCCGAGGTGAGTGGACTGCCTGAGCCCGCGGGTTCGAGACCTGCCTGGGCAACTTGGTAAGACCTCATCTCTACAA
>NW_007247145.1:371250-377960 GCF_000164805.1 Carlito syrichta | reverse complement strand
AAAAAAAAAAAAAAAAAAAATTAGCCGCGTGTGGTAGCCCAGACCTGTAGTTCCGGCTACTTGGAAGGCTGAGGCGGAAGGATCGCCAGAGCCCCGCAGGTTGATGCTGGGTGGTTGTGAGTGTGCCACTGCACTGCAGCCTGGACAATGGAGTGAGACTCCGATGCAAAAAATAAATAAATAAAAACAAAGCCTGTCACCAGATGCAGCTGTACACTTGAAGTACATCAACTCACTTGCTACTCACTGATAGGGTTTTGAAGTGAGTCTGCATGCAATTGATTTATCACAGTCTCTGTGCAGTCAAACCTCACTGCTCATGTTAATCTGTATTTTCAGCCGCTCCCCAGTGCTAGCATCTCCTCCTCAGCTCCAACTCAGATCACCAGGCACTGGATTCTCACAAGGAGTGTGCAAGCTAGACCCCTCACATGCACACTTCACATTGGGGCTCGCACTCCTATGAGAATCTAATGCCGCTGCTGATTTGACAGCAGATGGAGTTCAGGCGGTAACACAAGTGACAAGGAGTGACTGAAAACAGATGAAGCTTCACTGGCTCGTCCTCTGGTCACCTCCTGCTGTATAGCTGGGTTCCTAACAGACCACGACCAGTATTGTGGTCTGGGGGTTGGGGACCCCTGCTATACAGTACTTGACAGTAAAGTACACAAAAGCACAACCACTTGCAGAGGATGCACGCATGTGACGATCTATATCACACACGAACTAACTTACGTGATTGGACATGCAAACGCATGTGCACATCTTTGAAAGTTCACAACTTGAAGGTTCATATGAAGGGGACTTACTATATCCAGAATCAACTCTTCCTGCTTTTCTGACCCAGCAATAAAGACCCACCAGAAAAGCATGCTATTTATTCTGTATGAATTCCAGGGAAGGGAAAGCCATCAAAAGGCCCCCAAAGATAGAAAACTATCTTGTGTGGACATCTTTATACGACCATGAACATCTCTCTCTTCCTGCACATGGAAGGTCTTGGCAGCATCCCAGGATCTTGAAAAGACCCGATGGAGACTGCAGTGACACACAGAACACACTAAGACACTGAATGGTGCCCCAGCTCCTGGCCCCTGGGCTCCCCCTCCTTGATGGCTATGAACTGGGCCTAGAGGAAAAGATGGTGCAAGTATAAACACCGTTCATCTGCAGGACGAGAGCTCTCCACAGAGCAGCTAGAGAATCCCAGGGTTGACAACACCAGACTTGTCAACCAGGTATCCTAACGCCTGGACCAATAAAGCCATGTTGGATCTCCACAAGACTCCTCAGAGCTTTGTGATCCAGGGGCACTCTTATTTCATGTACTGTGCTCCAGGAAAATGCAAATGTCTCCTGGCACAGCCCGGCAAGAATCATCCAGGTAGAAGAACACACCATGCAAAGCATGAAAGACTAGCAGAAAAGGCCTGGCAAGAGATATCCTCGACAAATAAAGCAATCCAGTCCCCGGGGCAAGGGCGGAATGACGCGGTGGACGCTTTTCTACAGGGGCATATCGCTGAGCCCAAGAAAGCCCACTCTTCCCCCCACTCTTATAAGCACTCCCCCCACTCTTATAAGCAGGTGCAGGTGGGAAGGAGTTTTGCAGCCTGTCGAACTGAGATGCTGTGACAGGGTGTGACATATGTCAGTGATGCTGGCAGTGTCAGAGGCTCCCGAAGGTGAGGAGGATGGTGGTTGCTGCCTGTCCACCGTGGCCAGCGAGCTCTCACACCACATTCTCACAGGGCTCCAGAAGCTTCTCCTGTGTCATGTGCATAAACTTTTCATGGACGAAGAGCCATGTGTGACCAGAGTAAAGAAGGCATGGGCTCCCGTGCTTGATGGAGTTAGCTCTCTGGTTGCCCTAGGTTACCGGCAGTGCGTCTGGTCCACAGTGTTTGCAAGACGAACCAGGGCATCTGGGTGATCAGTCTCCATTTCCTATATGTCTAAAGGGATAACAACAGCAGAACCCAAACTACATGGCTTCTGGTATGATGTGGGGAGCCTGGTCCTTGCATTTGGTAAGGCCATATTCACTGTCGGGAAGCAGGATAAAGGGCTCATTATAAAGTCTCACTCTGTCCACTTCCACTTTCGGCTTTGCTGCTGTGCCAGAAAGATACGTGCATTTAGCTTCTTCTCTCCAGTCCTCTTGGGCAACAAAGAGCCACACATCAGCAAACAGAAAAGCGCCCAACAGCCGGCCCTGACATTCTTACTCTCCATCACTGGGGTGAATGCCTCACCCGGACTTTTCCTCCTGTCTCCTCTTTTTCACACAGGGGCAAAGAATAAACAGGGCTTCTCAAATAGTTTGAACAAAACAAAGCACGAAAAGTCACCCATTCCAAGAAGCAAGCGCCTTGCCTGGTTGCTTCCGGCAGGGAGAATCCCACCAGATGCCGCCTCCCGCTCGGCGCCGATGTCTCTAATGAATCTGACCCCTGGCTGCAGCTCTGAAGGGGTGCAGCGGTGTGTCAGTGTAAACAGCTAAACCTAGTGTCATGTCAAGTGGTAACAAGGCCACTGCTGGGTTTTTTTTTTACAAGCGCTGTGCACTTAGCAGATAAAAATGAGCATCCTATCACTGGCCCCCGCAAGTCACACTTATCAACAGTGAGAAGAAACAATGCTTTGTCTGATAGGTATTGCTTGGTGCCAGGGACAGGAAGTGACATTTCTTGCAGGCCGCCCATTAGCATGATGAAAAGGCAAGTAACAGCTGCATTCACGCCATCTTTTCACGTGTGGCCACTGGTGAGCAGCATGGGGCTTCCTGATGTTCCCTCTAATAAAGAGAACTCATTACCCTCCACAGTGCCACCTGGGCTAGAGACAACCCTGTGTCAGAAAAGGGCTTTGACAAACACATTTATTTGTCCAGGACCAAGTCCAGGGCCAGCAACCTCCATTCTTCCCGGTATCTGAGTGGAGCCAGCTGCACACAAGATCAATCAAAGGTCCAGAGTTCACTGCAAGTCAGGGGCAGCACCTGCAGACAGGGCGTCCCTGGGGGAAGATGAGGGTGTCCATCCTCGGCAGGGGCGGCACACTTAGAGCCACACAGAGTACAGAGCTGGCTGGGCACCGTGACCTGACCCTGGGCTGGAGTTCCCGTTTGAAGAAGCAGAGAGGTTTGAAGGATGCCAAACAAGGAAGGGGAGTTAAAAGAAAGGGAAGGTCGATCTGTTGATGCTGAAGTACCTGCTTTTTAGTAGAATTTTAAGCAAAAAAAAAAAAAAAAAAAAAAATCTGTTGACATTATGAGCCTCTCATTTTACATGCAAGGAAACTAAAGTGCAGAATAGAAAAGTGACTGCATCACATATCAAATCAAAGGAAGAGGTGGTCGGGCGCGGTGAGCCTGTAATCCCAGCACTTTGGGAGGCCGAGGTGAGAGGACTGCTTGAAACCAGGGGTTCGAGACCAGCCTGGGCAACATAGCTGGAACTCACCTTTACAAAAAGTGAGCCTGGTGTGGTGGCATGTGCCCGTAGTCCTAGCAACTTGGGAGGCTGAAGTGGAAGGATCACCTGAGCCCAAAAGGTTGAGGCTATGGTGAACCATGATCATGCTACTGTACTCTAGCCTGGGTAACAGAATGAGGTCCCGACTCAAAAAACAAAAAAAAAGGAAGAGCATCTTACATTTATTGCATTTAATGAGCACCTACTCATGCTCCAGTCTATTTCCACCGTCCTAGGAGGAAGGCATTTTCAGACGCACACACTTGAGCTGAGAAAACGGAGGCTTAAAGAAATGAATGAACTTGCTCAGGGACACTCTGTGAAAGCTGGACTCACACCTCATCCCATGTGACTTCAGAGTCCTTGCTCATTCCATTCCAAGCTGTTTAACGCCACATGGGGCGTGGAGTCCTGCCAGAAGCCAGGGGTTGCGATGTTTGGAGTGACTGGAGGACATTTCTCAGGCTGCTGGGACCTCAAGGAAGATTTCAGGCCGTCTGGGATTCTGTCCTATCAGTGAAGCTTTTGTGTGGTGAGCCAGAACCACTCCTTTTGGGTGCCGTGCACGCTTTTTTCAACTTTTCCCCCTCTAAACAGAAGGTGAGACTGAACCAATAACTTATGAGGGGGGACCCAAAAAAACCTGGAATTATCTTTTGGAGGGCGGGCCCCTGGCAGTATAGGCTTCCCCCGCTAGGTAAGTGTTCTAGGAACCCATTGGCATCAGTGGACCAGCTAGTGTTGTCGTGAGAGGCTGTGTTGCAGAAGAAACGTCCCAAGTTGTGGTAAATCATGAGAACGCACCTGCCCATACCATGCTGAGTGTCCAGCAGTTTTGGACCAAAACCAGCAGGACTCCTGTGTTCCACCCTCCCTATTTGCCCAGTCTTACCCTGAGTGACTTCTTTTTTGTTTCCCTGGAAGAAAAAGTCCTTAAAGGGAGACATTTTGCCGATGTGGAAGAGGGGAAACGAAAAATGGCAGAAGCACTAAAAGGCATCAAAATGGACAAGTTCAAAAACGGTTTTGAGCAGTGGAAAAAGCATCTCAATAGATGTATTACATCAAATGGAAAGTGGCTGGAAGGTAGCTGAGGTTGAAACATGTAAGAATACACGGACAATTTTTTATAAATAAATTCCGGGCTTTTTGGGTCCCCCCTTGTATGACATGTCCCTCCCGAAAGCTCTGTGTGTACTCACTTCATAATGAGCTTTGGCAGGTACCGTTATTTCCTCCAACTCCATTTTTTAATCTACTGTAGAGTTTAGGATGAAATCTACTGTGGCACGATCATGGCTCACCACAGCCTCAGCCCTTTTGGACTCAGGCAATACTTCTACCTCAGCCTCCCAAATAGCTGGGACTACAGACACATGCCACCACACCTGGTTAATTTTTTTTTTTTTGAGTCAGAGTCTCACTCCATCGCCCAGACTGGAGTGCAGTGGCACACTGACAGCCACCCTAGCATCGACCTGCTGGCCTCCGGCGATCCTTCCGCCTCAGCCTTCCAAGTAGCTGGAACTACAGGCACGCACTACCACGCCTGGCTAATTTTTTATTTATTGTAGAGATGAGGTCTTGCCAAGTTGCCCGGGCTGGTCTTGAACCTGCAGGCTCAGGCAATCTGCTTGCCTTGGATTCCCAAAGTGCTGGGATTACAGGCTGAGCCACCAAGGCTGGTCCAGGCTAATTTAAAGAAAGCACCATCTCTCTCCTGCCTAAAGGTGAGTGTGTCACTAAACTGTGTCTCCTGTTGGGTCTGTGTGCTCATATTTTAAAAAACACACCAAGTTGGGCCTGTAATCCCAGCACTTTGGGAGGCCGAGGCAGGGCAGGAGGATCACTTAAGCCTAGGAGTTTGAGACCAGCCTGGGCAACATAGCAAGACCTCATCTTTCCAAAAATAAAAATAAAAATAAAAAAATAAGCAGGGTGCGTGGTAGCATGCCTGAAGTCCCAGCTACTTGGGAGACTGAGGTAGGAGAATCGCCTGAGCACTGGAGGTCGAGGCTGCAGTGAGCTTGGATTGCACCACTGCACTCCAGCCTGGGCAACAGAGTAAGACCGCAACTCAAACAAACAAACACCTCCCCACACATACACACTAGACAATAACCTGATGTATCATAATTTTAGATTTACTACCCAATCCCAGTACAAGGAAATAGAGCGTTTCAAAATTATGAAGTAAAATGCCAACTTAGAATACAGTCCTGTCAGATCTTAATTACCCATGTTTAAGGACAATGCAAAAATAAAACCAAAAATCTGATTAGTTAACATTTGCGATAAGTTAGTCTAGCCCATGTTTATACCTTCTCAGCTCACAAAATCTTTTGCCAGAAGATTTACAGACTACCTATTCATAGATGTGGGTCATTATACACAGTTGGGGTTTTTCTAGAAAGCCACCCTCACAGTACTTCAATTCTTTTAAGTCTTCTAATGAGACGGCTACTATTACCCAGATTAATGGCCACATTCTTACTGTCCTGCTTGGTCTGGTCCTGTCCTCGTCTGGACCCCAGCTTCTGTTTAAAAAAAATGAGAGTCCCCTCATTTCCTAAGGCCTCACTCTTTGAGCCTGATGAAGCGACCCCTGTGGGCTGCATCATGGCCATCGAGAAAAACCCCACCCACCCGAGGAAAAGGCTTTGCCCACAGGGCTCCTGGGAGGTGCCATTTTCGTCTTCTATTGCACTGCGCTGACATTTTTAAATTATAATGACTCCATATCCCAAATGAGTCCTAAGAACATTCTGAATCAGCTAATTAATAAATCAATTGCTCTTCAGGATGGCATTTATCAAATTCACAACTAATATGGGAGGTGAAGTTAGATGGAGGTCTATAGCTGCTATGCCACTGGCTCTAGCAGGATCTGTTTACGTGAGGACCTTGCTTGTTCCAAAACCGTGGCCACACTCTGGCTATAAGCTAAGGACCTTCAGGTATCCAGGCCCACCATCTGAGTCCACTGGAATACAATTTCATCGTCAGAGACACCACCTTACAGAATCATGGGCAGTTGCTTAAGGGAGGGAGAACAGGGGCATCTCTACCAATCAGACCCTTGGCATCCCACATGGTGATGGTAACTGAAATGTCCTTCTGGTCAAACTGTTTTTTTTTTTTTCTTTTTTGAGTTGGAGTCTCACTCTGTCGCCCAGACTAGAGTGCAGTGGCCGCTCCTGGCCATCACAGCCTCGACCTGCTGGGCTCCGG
>NW_007247145.1:224320-371220 GCF_000164805.1 Carlito syrichta | reverse complement strand
CCAGGCGGGTCTTGAACCCACGGGCTCAGGCAATCCACTCACCTCAGCCACCCAAAGGCGCGGGATTACAGGCTGAGCCACCGAGCCCAGCTATGGTCAAACTGTTGAACTAAGATTAAAATTAATTAGATGCCACTGTGTCGATGTTGGTGGCTGGCATTCTGGGGTCTTCATCTTGTTCATTTGATGCAGGGGTTGACAACACCAAGCTGGGCATTCTCCGTCACCAAGAGTAGACCAGCGGTGAACTCTCTGATCCCCTGAGACCTGGTGCTTTTACTACAGGCTTCAAAACCATTGCCAACATCCTGAAAAGCAGTGGTGACAATCAGGCTGTCAGAGCAGGGTGCACTGCCCTTGATCTTCTACTTAGTGAGTGTCTCTTTCTCGGTCATAGACTGTCCCTGCCTTACCATTGTGGCCACATCGCTCTTCTTCACGTGCTGTTGAAGGGCTGGTAGTGGGTCAGCGGAATGGTGGGAAAACAGCCCAGAGGTTCTCTCCATCAATAGTGGAATGACATCAGATGGGACCTGAGGACAACATGGTGAGGGAGGGAGGGCTTGGGGAGCAGAGAAACAGAGAGCTGATGTTCAGAGCCCGGAGGGCTGAGCGAGTCCAGTCCTATTCTGGCTCACACTGTTCTTCCTCCTTTCCTTCTTCGTGGCATCAATAAGGTTTTTCTCCAGGAAGAGAATTCATTTTTTCTTTCTTCTATTTTTTCTTCTTGAGTTGGAGTCTTACTCTGTCGCCGACGCTGGAGTGGCCATGAACATGCCACTGCACTCCAGCCTGCTGGGCTCTGGTGATCCTTCTGCCTCAGCCTTCTAAGTAGCTGGAACTATAGGTGCATGCTACCACACCCTGTGTCATTTTTAATTTATTGTAGAGATGAGGTTTCGCCAAGGTGTCCGGCTGGTCTCGAACCCGTGGGCTCAGGCAATCTACTCGCCTTGGCCTCTTAAAGTGCTGGGATTATAGGCTGAGTCACTGAGTCCGGCCTTTTCTTTCTTCTTAATGACACCATGGGCATTAACTTTATGGCCAAGTAGTTACTCAAGCTTGATGACTCCACAAGTGACTTAGAATCAAATCCTGAAGATAGGCATCAAGGAACGATATGCATGCAGGGAAATCAGAAATGCCACATTGTCTACAGAGAGGATAAGACAGAGAGGTAAGAAGATGGAAGGGGTGACGTGAGCATGGTGACAGAGAGGAGAAAGAATGAGACGTGTGGCTGTATTAGACAGAGTCACAGAGGGGTGCCCAACACAGAAACAGGAAAAGTCGTGTACACGCAAGAGGAAATAGAAGGAACCTCTTTACCTAAGTTCCAGATGTCTGAGTAGGTCAAATGGGCAGGAATACCCAGGTTGAAACTGAAGTTAGAAAAATCAAATAAGTGTTTGTTGGTCACTTGTGTGTCTTCTTTTGAGAAGCGTGTATTCATGCCCTTTGCCCACTTTTTGATGGAGTTATTTGTGTGTGTGTGTGTGTGTGTGTGCGCGCGCGTGTGCGCGTGTGTGTGTTTCAGTTCTTTGTTCATTCTGGATATTAGTACTTTGTCTGAGGTGTCATTTGTGAATATTGTCTCCCACTCAGTAGGTTTGCTGTTCACTCTGCTATTTATTTCTTTTGCTGTGCAGTAGCTTTTTAGTTTAATTAAGTCCCATTTGTCTATTTTAGTTTTTGTCGCAATTGTTTTTGGGGTCTTTGTCATAAATTCTTTGTCTAGGCCAATGTCCAAAAGAGTGTTTCTTAGGTTTTCCTCTAGAATTTGGATAGTTTCAGGTCTCACATTTCAGTCTTTGATCCATCTTGAGTTAATGTTTGGAAATAAGTGCAAGAAAATCATACTTTGTTGTATAAGTTCAATTCTGAACACACATGCCCATAGTCTTTTCATGATTGTACTAAGATTTCACACAGTAAATGGTATCGAGGCAAGGCTAGCTTAAGACCAAGGCAAAGCGGGAAGCTCCTTTTTTTTGAGTTGGAGTCTCACTCTGTCGCCCAGACTGGAGTGCAGTGGCCACTTCCAGCCACCGCAGCCTCGACCTGCTGGGCTCCGGCGATCCTTCCGCCTCAGCCTTCCAAGTAGCTGGAATTACAGGCATGCAATACCACGCCCGGCTGATTTTTTGATTTATTGCAGAGATGAGGTCTTGCTGCCCAGGCGGGTCTCGGACCCGTGGGCTCAGGCAATCCACTCACCTCAGCCTCCCAAAGGCGCGGGATTATAGGCTGAGCTACCGAGCCCAGCTGGGAAGCTACTTTGAATACAATTTTACTCATCTCGATGTTTTGGGATTTGAGACTGATGCTTACTTTATCTCAACCAAAGCATTGAATATGATGTGATTTCTCTCTATTTTGTATTACCATTTATAAATCTATGGTGAGCGGTATATAATAGTTTCATTGGCACCACCATCCCCTGATGCCCGATATTATGATAATTCAGGAATACACACTGAATAAATACATAGGTAGGTCATTTTCAAAATGATTTTTATTTGCTTAACAGATTGAATCTGTGCGGTAGTAAAATTATAGTTGGTTAAGTAAATCTTGAGTCAGAGTAAGGTTTATCGGGGTAATGCTGATCTTTAACCCCTTAGTCTAGAATTTATTTTCAGGAGTGGGAGGAAATCCCAACATCTATATAAACAGAGAATTCAGAGTTTGAAATGCAGACACTCCAATAGTTATTTGTGACAGCTTGACAGTAACAAAAACATCAGGAGCTGGAATGCTCTCGCCTCAGCTCTGAGGATGACTTTTTATGCAAGCCTTAATAGATCATTTTGTGCCTTAATTTCCCTCCCTGAAGACTGCCAGAAGCCTTGTTGGCTAAACTGTGAATTTATAATATGCTAGCACTGCACCTTAATTTGTATTTTACTAGTCAGATTCTATCGCCAAACTAAGCATTTCTGTCAGAAGAGGAGTTTAAGAAAGAAATGATCTACTAATAATAGTTTAGATATATATTTTTTTGTGTTGGAGGTCTCACTCTGTTGACCAGGCTGGAATTCTGTGGCACAATCACTGCTCATTGTAGTCTCGACCTCCTGGGCTCAGGGCGATCCTTCCCCCTCTGCCTTCTGAATAGCCGGGACTACACATGCCACCATGCCCAGCTAATTTTTTGACTTATAGAGTTGAGATCTTGCTATGTTGCTCAGGCTGGTCTTGGACTCCTGGGCTCAAGTCATCCTCTGAAAGTACTGGGAGGTCACTGCGCCTGGCCCTACTTTAGATATTATTTTATATTTAAAGATGTATTTTAAATTGGCCATGAGTTTGTAGGACTTTTGGTGGCAGACCGAGCTCTTCTTTCAAACATAGCTCCATTTAAACATTTTTGTTTCTAAGCTTCTCCTCTATGTTTAAACCTACCTATTGCATGGTCTTATTAGCATATCTTATAATTCAGAAAAGCAAAGTGATTCACTTTGCTTTTTGGAGGAAGATTGTGTGGTTTTCCCCGCGAGGATACTGATCCATCCCACATAGCACAAAGGTGGGGTGGGGAGGGGACCCCAAACAGTGAAAGGAGATGGGAATGGATCTTCTTTTTCTCACACCATTCAATAAGATTTTCGCAGTTCACACTCAGCATTCTCTGAATCTCTGAAAAGGCATGCCGGAGGTGGGGTCATGGGACTGAGCTCTGCCTGACTTGCAAACGGCACAGATTTCCCTACTTGACAAATCTTCCTCCCTCCCTTCCCTGCTTCCTTCCTTCCTCAGCCGTCTTCCTTCTCTCCCTGCTCTTCCATTATTCAGATTTTGTAAAATTACAACATTTATATACATATATTCACTCATATATTTATAAACACACACACACACACACACACATACATGCATATATATCTCTTTTCTTCTGGGTCAGCATAGATCACTGTTAGGCCAGGCAAGTGTGGCAAGTTGGGTACAAAGGTCAGCAGGAGAAAACAAGATCACTCACTGATTCAATCTATGAGCAAATCATAAAGCTGTTTCTCAAGGGGTCCAGCAAGAGTCATGAGGAATTACACAGTGCTTGTTTTACATGTGTTTCCAGGCATGCCGGATACTGTTCTCTCTCCCTCAAACACTTCTGACAGCTCAGGTCAAGGGGAGGTCCCAGGTATCCCGGAACACTGTTTCTGAGCTTCTGTGCAGAGGCGAAGGCTTTTAAATATGATGTGGAGAGCTGAGAACTGATTAAGAAACAAAGTGCCGTGGCTAGCGCTAGGAAGCTGATTGCACTGGTAAACAGGAACAATTAAGCCCAGGAGAGAGCATCTTCAGAAGTGCCCTGTTGCTGATCACCAAACTCGCCGTAATGAAAGAAAACATACTTCACCTGATTACAGTGACAATAGGCGCCACAGCGGCTCTTGTCTGAAAAGCTCACTTGAAAAGGAACAAGAATCTGCAGGAATGAATGAATGGCTAAGTGGCAAGCCCGGGTCACAAAGTAAGGGCCCCTCTTAACAGAAATCTCTGTGGAGGTGGGACACAAGCAGGAACTGGAATCTGGGATCTTTTGTTTGTTTATTTGCTTGTTTGGGGGCAGGTTGGGGTCCGGGCAGGAGGGTTTTAGAGATTTTCCACCTCATCCATTTGAACTGCCTTTCTCTTAAGCACGCACGCTTAGTAAATTACATATTGTAAGCGACGGTGGGGTGTGCAGTCTCATCTGTTTTAATACACTTTTCCATTCTGACAAGGAGCTTCAGTGGCTTGGAATAATCCTCTTCAAGTGACAAAAGAAGCCTCCAATTTTGGAGTTTTTAAACCATTAGGGGCTGATCAGTTGCAACAAATATGCTGCCACCGCGGCCGCTGCTCCTAATGATAGAATTTTAAATATTCATGATGGATGGATGTCTGTGTGTGCGCTCAGAAATGACAGCATCAACGGCGGCTTCTCACCAGGGCACCGCAAACGCGGAGGCAGAAGCTGCCTATGTCAGATATATTCCCTGGTTAAATATTCCAGTCATTAAAAAAATTATTCTATCATATAGATCCAGCAACATTCCTGTGTGAGATACATGCATCGACAAATACAACAGTGCTGAGTCGGGCAGAACCTTCCTCAAAAAATAGCCCTTTCATGAGTGGAAAAAAAACAACAGTGAACATACCCAAGTTGCATTCCTATAGTCTCTTTTTAAAAAATAAATTTGTATTTGATAGTATATATGACTATCTTGATCACAGAAAAAGAAAAAAATGAGGAACAAACACGATTCTGACAGTGGTTATTTTTGGTCATTGTGATTTTAATTTTCTTAGTTTTGCTTGTCTGTATT
This sequence comes from Carlito syrichta, assembly GCF_000164805.1. NCBI lineage: Eukaryota > Metazoa > Chordata > Mammalia > Primates > Tarsiidae > Carlito > Carlito syrichta. Next base: position 365,905 of record NW_007247145.1, on the reverse strand, counting down.
TTCAAAAACATTTTCAACAACACACATTAATTACTTTTGCAATAAGATAGAGTTCATTTTAAAAATCCCAAGCTAGGTAAAATAACAGTGTCAACCTCAAATGTTGGCCAACTTGAAAAAAATTCCTATTTGAGAAGTGTGCACTTGCAGCTTCCAGAAATAAACACAAAAGAAGAGAACAGAGTAAGTTTTGTCTAAGTTTCAGCTATGAAATAGGTGGGAAGATCTGTTTTTCCTCCAAGACTAGAGAAGAGGCAAGTCCATTTTTACAGGAACTTCAATACAGAGGATACAGTGATCAGAAAGGGACACGCTTTATGCTATAATATCACGCCAAATGTATTACTTGCCTGCCATTTGGGGCTCAGACAATGAACTGAGAAAAATGAGCTGAACTGAAAAATACCCCCTGTTTCTATCTGCTAGAATGAGCCTCTGTGTCTTTCTGTGGCTCTCTTTTCCTTCTTGCTCAGCCATCTCCACGGCCCCTTTCTACTCCTCTCCTGATCTGGAAAGGTTTTGCCCAGCACACACATGCAAGCACTATTAAATTCTCCTGTTTCTTGCATTGTGCATTCGTCTCATCTTTTTTCCCCAAATGGATTCATATTTGATAGCACACATGACTGTCCTGATCACAGAAGAAAAATAATGAAAAAACACAGGGATTTGAGAGAACAAAGTCAGACATACTCGAACTGCTCTGGATGGGTGAATAAAAACTTAGGTTTGTTATTCTACAGCAGCATTCTAGGAACTCTTGAGACCAGCCAGTAAGTGGTTAAAAGGGAAATTGTATTAACTGCCGAGCTGTGATTGGTCCCTGGGAACTTCCTGTAGAAAAGGATTAGAGCAAATACACTGATAGGAGGGTCCGGATTCTGCATCTACAAGAAACCAGGGCAAGAGAAAAAATAAGACAAGCTCTGACCTCAGGGCTGATAAACAGGTTCAACGGTGCATCTGGGCTTGGCTCTCCCCAGTTAAGAGGTTCCGTCAGGAGTTGTGTCAGGAGTTGTTCCGAGGAGGGAGGAACAGCACAGATGGGCCATGACAATGAGGGGAAAGGAGCCTCTTTAGAAAGTAAGAACTGTAATTGTTGAGTCTGAAACTTACTTGCAGTGCAACAATGTTGCACCTGATGACAACAGAACCCTGAATACAGACTCCTCAGCCCAAGTGACAGCCACTGTCACTTAACCACTCAGGTTTCAATCGGTCCTGTTTGTTCTATCCTATCGAGACATCCCTTTAGGGTTCATCAGGGAAGCCACATGTTTCCTTACATAACATCCTGAAGCGCTATTTTTCTATAACTGCTAAAAACTTTTTTTTTTTGAGTTGGAATCTCACTCTTTTGCCCAGACTGGAGTGCAGTGGCCGCTGTTGGCCACTGCAGCCTCGACCTGCTGAGTTCCGGCGATCCTTCCGCCTCAGCCTTCCAAGTAGCTGGAATTACAGGCATGCGCTACCATGCCTGGCTGATTTTTTAATTTTACTGTAGAGATGAGGTCTCGCCAAGTTGCCCAGGCGGGTCTCGAACCCGCGAGCCCAGGCAATCCACTCACCTCAGCCTCCCAAAGCGCGGGATTACAGGCTGAGCCACCGAGCCTGGCGACTATTAAACTTTTAAATAATATTTGGTGCATATATAGAAGTTATGAAGAAAACTATCTTATGACAGAACATGGCTTGGTGCGCTAATTAGAAACGAAATATACATTGGGATCTTTATACCACATAAAAACTGTGTTTCTTGACTTAGGTGAGATTTACTTAGGTGAAGGTGAATGAATTATATAATGGTCAACCATGCCAGTAATGTCAACCATTTTTTTAGTTTGCTTAAAATTCTTACTTGATTAACACCTGGTTTTATTAGATTCAGTGTATTTTTGTCCTCTAGATCCTGTGTATTTGTTCTGCACTTAGTATCAAAATAAAAAAAAAAAGAAAAGAAAGGCTAGACACAGTGGCTCACTCCTATAATCCCAGCACTTTGGGAGGCCAAGGCGGAAGGATCCCTTGAACTCAGGAATTCTAGACCAGCCTGGGCAACACAGCAAGACCCCATCTCTAAAAAAAAAATTAAAAAAAAAAATCAGCTGGGCATCATGGTGCATGCCTATAGTCCCAGAAAGTCAGGAGGCTGAGGTGGAAGGATTGCCTAAGCCCAGGAGGTCGAGGCTGCAGTGAGTTGTGATTGTGCCACTGCACTCCAGTCTGGGTAAAAGAGTGAGATTCTGACTGTAAATAAATAAATAAATAAAAATTTATTTATTTATTTATAAAAGCATCATTTTATAAAATCTAAGCTTCTATATCATTCTGTGTAGATGTAAACATTTAAACAGTGACAAACCAAATCTCAAGAGACTGTTTCAAGTCATTATTTCAGCCTTAGCACTCCGTTCTTCCAGTAACCTCACTGTGCATAATTAAGATGACCTTACGGCCTGATATGCCAGAACCTTCCCGGCTTATGGAGGGTGTTCTGGTGGCCCCTTTGGTGAGTGACACTTCTTACCCTCAAAAGCATCCTAGTTTGGTTGATGAGTTGGATGATCTTGTCCAAGGTTTCTGGTAGCCTATGAAATAAGCTAGGCTGTGTTTAACATTTAGCACTGGTACAAAATAAGCTAGGCTGTGTTCAACATTTAGCCCTGGTACAAACCTCAACCATATATATTAATATATTCTTTGTTTTCAGAAAGGATTGTTGAGAATAAGCTTGAACCCATGTTAAGACAGAAAAAAGACTATAAGAGAAAGAAAAGAGAGCATTTTTCCAAAATGTAAAATATGGTTGACCCTAGAAAATTACCCATATTTTAAGAGCATCTTTCCAGAATAGTTGGAAGTTATAGTAATTTCACATGAAATTCCTTTGGAGTTTTAGCAGTCACTACTTTGGCAACTTGGGTTCCAGAACTTCAAGGCTCTTAGAACTGATCAGAACCAGGAACTGAAAGCCAACCTTTTAATTTTTTTTGTAAAGATGAGATCTTGCTATATTGCTCAGGCTGGTCCCAAACTCCTGGGCTCAAGTGATCCTCCTGTCTCGGTCTACCAAAGTGCTGGGATTACAGGCATGAGCCACCTGACCCAGCAACAATCCAACTTTTTAACAGTACGATTTATCTATGGAATAGGTCTTCTAGTGGCTTAACACTGCATATTTGACATCCCAGATTTAACATGCCACCTGCACTACTTTCTTCATCACGGTTTTCTGAGACTTTCCAAAGGAAGGCCAGCTTCTTTTGGCTTTGAAAATCCACTCTACAGTGCCAATGACCTTGGCTATAAACCCTGGAGCTTAGAGAGAAAGATGAAAGAAAAAGAAAGAGAAAGAAAGAGCAACCAAATTGTGTTAGCACACAGAATGTCTTCAGGCTTTTTCTCTTCTCTGATGCTGACAACGAACACATAGTTATTATTTCCCTTTTCCAAGGAGAGGGCCATGTTCACACTTGGCAATATGAGGCTAATATAAAGAATAAGTGAAGCAGGTTGGGTGGGCACTTGGTGCAGGCCCTGAAGCAGAAAGTAGATTTTGGGTACGTGGCTTCAGGACTTCTCTTGAGATTGCCAAGGAAATCGGAACACATGGCTATGCTAGAAGGCTGTGGCCAATTTTGACTCAGAAGTAGATGTTCTTCCGCTAAAACAACGGCCACTTATGAACAGCTGATTGTTCAAAAGGGTGAAGGGATGTTCCTATAAGAAACTGACCTCAGATATCTCTTGAGTACACAGCTGAGGGATCACTGACAGGAAACAGAGACGGAAAAGCTACCCTTCTAAGTCTGCACATGGTCTCTCTCCAAAACCAACCGAGGGGTTTTAAGACCTTGGGCTTGAGGACCTTGGGCTTGCTGCTAATTGAAATTCAAGTTAGACTCAACCTAGCGATCTTTAACCAGGTTCTACCAGCTATGTTACAATCTTTGGTAATTATACAGAATAATACAGACTCAGGCACAAAGAAGATACACGTTTTGGCATTATTGAACATTTTTTCTAGATTGCTAAAGATCATTTAACCAAGCATATCCTCACCACAGGTCAGACCAAAGCTTGAGGAACATTTTGCAAGGCAGAACAACGTTGCGGGTAACAATGTTGCAGCTAAGTTTCTTTTTTCTTTTTTGAGTTGGAGTCTCACTCTGTCACCCAGACTAGAGTGCAGTGGCCGCTCCCGGCCACCGCAGCCTCGACCTGGGCTCCAGCGATCCTTCTGCCTCAGCCTTCCAAGTAGCTGGAACTACAGGTGCGTGCTACCACACCCGGCTCATTTTTGATCTATTGTAGAGATGAGGGCTCGCCAAGTTGCCCAGGCGGGTCTCGAACCCGCAGGCTTAGGCAATCCACTCACCTAAGCCTCCTAAGTTTCATAGTCTTTTATCAGCTCCCTGCTCACCAACTTTTGCCCATGTCTTGGTCACAAAGCGAAATGTAAAAAATATGCAAAGGACCATAGTCCAAAGTCGTGTGAAACCTACTGCCAATCACTTAATTTTATTCCTAGTGCTCACCGAGATGCAGAAGACTGTGTATTTTCAGTCGTATGTGACGTTCTATTTCCGGGCAGTGAGTGACCCATTCCAGGAACTGCACATTGCCAGAATGAAGCATTCTGGGTAACCGCCTCTGCCTTCCTCACTGACTCAGCTCATGGGAAAAGAAAGGGGCACAAGATTTTGTCTCCTCACTCTGCCGCCCTTTACGAGTTGGGTGGGCAAGGCTTGTGCCCTCTAAGATGGGAAGATGGGCCTCAATTTTCTTTTCTTTTTCTTTCTTTTTTTTTTTGAGTTGGGAGTCTCACTCTGTCGCTCAGTGGCATGTTCATGGCTCACTGCAGCCTTGACCTCCCGGGCTCAGGGGATCCTACTACCTCAGTTTCCTGATTAGCTGGGATGACAGGTGTGTGCCACAGCTGGAGAATTTTTTTTTTTGATTTTTTTTTATAGAAATAGGTCTTGCTATGTTACCCAGGCTGGATTTGAACTCCTGAGCTCAAGCAATCCTCCCGCCTCAGCCTCCCAAAGTGCTGAGATTACAGGTGTGAGCCACTGCTCCCGGCCTTTCAGTTTTCCTTCTTTCTTTCTTCCTTTTTTTTCCTTAATTAAAAGAAGTGGCTGAGCTCGGTGGCTCAGCCTGTCATCCCGCGCCTTTGGGAGGCTGAGGGGAGTGGATTGCCTGAGCCCGCGGGTTCGAGACCCGCCTGGGCGGCGAGACCTCGTCTCTACAATAAATCAAAAAATCAGCCGGGCATGGTAGTGCATGCCTGTAATTACGGTTACTCGGAAGGCTGAGGCGGAAGGATCGCCGGAGCCCAGCAGGTCGAGGCTGCGGTGGCCGGGAGCGGCCACTGCACTCCAGTCTGGGTGACTGAGTGAGACTCCAACTCAAATAAATAAATAAATAAATAAAAGAAGTGCACATAGATGCAGCTGGAGATCATCATACTAAGAGAACTATCATAAACACAAATAACTGAATACCATATGTTCTCACTCATAATCAGGCCCTGGTCACTGGTCACGCGAGCACAAGGGTGTTTGCACGTGTGGGTCGCTACTAGGAGAGGGAAGGAGGAGGGGGAGGGCACATGGCAACATGCTGGGTACCAAGTTCATTGTCAGGGGAGAAAGGACCCACTAGAAGCCCAGACCTCACCTGCATGCAACCTCCTTATGGTCAATCCTCACTTATACCCCACAACTCTAAATTTTAAAAAAAAGGGACAAATGGGAAAATGACCTGAAGATGGGAACACCCAGGGCACACCTTATTACTGTCCTCTTGTGTTATAGATGAGGAACTGACGTCACAGAACGATGAAGTGACCAGAACCGCAAAGTGATTCCGTTCCAGAACACCCGACAGTCCTGGTTCCCACGTGCTCCAGAGAATTGGGCACTTCTGGTTTCTGCTTCCGTTTACACATATGGACAGAGGACAGGCTTCTCATCTGTATGTAAGGTTGCAGACATCGTCAATGGTACTATCAACAAAGTTGCTCCTTTTCTCGTGAGAATAGCATGTTCCCCTTTTGCAAAGGGTAAAACTCAAACGAACTCACCTTGCTGAGGATATAGGTTCCGGGTACAGAGAAAACAGTCCTCACATTCTTCCATGAGCAGAGCAAAAGCAGGGCAGGTGGAGGCCTGCAGGGACATGTCCTAGGTTTGCTAGGGGAGGGAGGCTAGAAGGATGCTTTGTGGATTATGGAGGTGGCCTGAAGGCACCTGGGCAACAGGGCTTTAGAGGCTGGGGTGACAAGAACACAGAAGCCGGCTGGGCATGGTGGCTCACGCTTGCAATCTCAGCACTCTGGGAGGCCAAGGTGGGAGGACTGCTTGAGCCCAGGAGTTCGAGACCAGTCTGGGTACCATAGTGAGACCTCGTCTCTACCAAAAAAAAAGTTAAAAGTAAGTAAGTCATTAAAACACTTGAGGGAAACAAAGGGAAAAATAATGGACTCTCTACTCGGAAAAAAAAGAGAGAGAGAAAAAGGAATTTCAAATTATTTGACATGAAAATTCTCTCCCTCTTATATAGTACAAATTATCCTGACTGGCACTAACTCCACAGTAGGATTTCTCCACAGAGGCAGTGCTGACATGTTGCAACATAGCGAGACCTCATCTCCCCCCCCACACAAGCGTGTGCGTGCCTCTTTGGGAAGATGCAAATAATCTCTGATCACCTTCATCTCTTAGAGGGAGCCAAGGAGAACAGTGAAGCTGATCATAACACCCCGGCATTCATTCACTCGCTAAGGCCTTTAGGCAGCTGAGTCAGAAAACCAGAGGACGTCAGTTAGGGAAGGACTTCAGCACCTCCCAAGGTCAAGGGAGCTGGACAGAGCTTTAGACACCAGCTCTGCCTCTTACCAGCTAGCAGACCTTGGGTAAGTTCTTCAGCCTTTCCAGCCGGAGATTCTTCACCTGCAATTCAAGGGATATAATCTCATAGGTGGTTTGAGCCTGAAGCCCGGTGACTACAAAGCTTTCAGCTCAGTGTCTGGCCTATAGTTAAGTGTTCGAGAAATGCCCATTGGAGGTGCGGTGACTTGGTCAGAGCCACAAGGTTTAAATCAATGGCAGAATATGGACTCTAACCCTAGTCTTTCTGCCATTATTATAATACGTTTCCCCCCTGCCAGGCTCGGTGGCTCAGCCTGTAATCCCGGGCCCTTGGGAGGCTGAGGTGAGTGGATTGCCTGAGCCCATGGGTTGGAGACCCGCCTGGGCAACTTGGCGAGACCTCATCTCTACAATATATAAATAAAAAATTAGCCGGGCATGGTAGCGCATGCCTGCATTTTCAGCTACTTGGAAGGCTGAGGCAGAAGGATCGCTGGAGCCCAGCAGGTCGAGGCTGCGGTGGCTGGCAGCGGCTACTGCACTCCAGTCTGGGTGACAGAGTGAGACTCCAACTCAAAAAAAAAAAACAAAACAATAATAATAATAATATGTTTCCCCTATATCATACTCTGCTTCCCCTATATCATACTCTGCTTATTCTGATGTCTGGTGTCTCCAGGGATGGGAATCTGTGGAGTGTGTGCTCAGGCCCCTTGCAGGCCTGCAATACCAACAATGTTAAATGACAGAGTAGGATATAAAATCATCTTTCAATGTTCTATGTTTTGTTTTTGAGACAGGGTCTCACTCTACTTCCCAGGCTGGAGTGTAGTGGCGTGACCACAGCTCACTACAGCCTTGACCTCTTGGTCTCAGGCGATCTTCCCACCTCAGCCTCCTGAGCCCCTGGGACTACAGGCATGCACCACCACACCTGGCTAAATTTTTTGATTTTTTTTTTGTAGTGACAAGGATGCCCAGGATGGTCTTGAACCCCTGGTGCTCAAGCAATCCTCCCACCTCGGTCGCCCAAAGTGCTGGGATCACAGGTGTGAGCCACCATGCCCGGCCTCTGTGCTCTAGGTTAATGTTAAGGAACATTTTCCCAGGTGGCCCTGAGCTGCAGATGACACACGCGACGCTGGCTCAGGCCTGGTGGCAGCAGCAGAGAGCACAGCCAGGTCCCTGGTCCAGGAGATTTCTGTCCTGAAGGCCGTCCCACTTTGGGCTCAGGATTCCTTAAAGAGTTCAACACTATTCAGGGAGGCTGGCTACTTTGGTTGTAGCTCATGACGGCGGGCGCATGGCTGTCTGGGGGCTCTCTAGCAGCATGGCAGCTGTTGAACAAACTCCACCGAGGGATACCCTCAGTGTCGACGGCCCCCGCCTGGCTGTAGAATCTCAGCCTCTGACCGAAGGCTCATGGGGCTCCTTCTCAATCCCCGCCACAGCCTCCATTTCCTAAGTCATCTGTATGCTCCCACCCAGGAGAAAGAAATCAGGCTTGTTGAATCACTGGCCTCGATCTACGTTCAATTCTGAATCAACAGATTCGAGCCTGAAGGTGGCTCTGTCTCTGGATCCTGTCTCTTACCACTAGGATCGAACATGTTGAGATGCCTGTGGTTTCTTTTTAGTTTTAGTTTTCTTTTTCTTTCTCCCCACCCCCCCAGTTTAGGTTCCACTTTCTCCAGGCTGGAGTTCAGTGGCACGATCACGGCTCACCACAGCCTTGACCTTCTGGGCTCAGGCGATCCTCCTGCTTTCACCTCCCGAGCAGCTGGAACTGTAGGCGTGTGCCACTATACCTGGCTAATTTTTAAATTTCTTTTGTAGAGACGAGGTTTCACCATGTTGCCCAGGTCTCGAACCCCTGGGGCTCAAGCAATCCTCCCGCCTCAACTTCCCAAAGTGTTGTGATTATAGGCATGAGCTGCCATGCTCGGCCCAATGACTGCAGTTTCTAGAAGACTCTCCCAAAGACAGATGGAGTGCCACTGGAGCAGGTGTTCGGTGTTAAGCAATTCTGTCCTCTATTTGAATATAAACCTCATCCCACACCACATGCTGGTGTATGATAAATCTCAGGGCCTGACACTTTCGGAGGTCTGAGGGAATGGAACTGCCACCAGATGAAAAGCACTTCATGCCGAGAGATGAAACAGCGCCGGAATAAAAAAGTTTATCAATGTATATATTAGAGAGAAGAAATCTGTCTGAGTCAAAGAGCTGCAGGGATGTTTTACAGTTAAAGGGGCTTAAAAGGCCCCCTCTATTTTTCTTCCTGTTTTCTTTTTCTTTTTTTTGAGTCAGAGTCTCACTCTGTCGCCCAGGCTAAAGTGTAGTGGCATGCTCATGGCTACCGTAGCCTTCCAAGTAGCTGGAACTATAGGCGCACACCACCACGCCTGGTTAATTTTTTGATTTATTGTAGAGACGAGGTCTAGACAAGTGGCCCAGGCTGGTCTCAAATCCCTGGGCTCAGGCAGTTCTCTCGTCTCTGCCTCCCAAAGTGCTGGGCCGGGCCTTCTTCCTGTTTTCAACACATGTACCAAATTCATCATCCTAGCCTATCTCTACGTGATGCCATGTTCTTCGCTCCGATTTCCAAAGAATTTCAGCGTTTCAGGTTTAAAAATCACCAGGGAGTGTCTAAGGAGTGAGACGTATTCCAAAAAGGCCGTTTGATAGTCCTGAACCCTCACGCGTGTCCTGCTCCCTTGCCTGAATGGAGTGTTTTTATACACATGATCTCGTCTTTATTGCGGCCATCAAAAACTTGCTGTCGTTTGGAGAGCATGCCTTGTTCAGGTCTGCTGAGACTGCGACACAGACCCTTTCTTCCTAAGGTTTCATTTTCATATGGCAGCAAACAATCTTATGAGTCCACAGGAAAACAAAATAAACGTATTAGGAGGAAACCACTGTAGGCGTCCTTATAAAAATTGTTCTGTTCCCAGTGTTGGTTCTGGAAAATCCCCAGTCCCCCGGCAAGGTGGCTTCGCGCTCAGTCCTTCCCGGGCGTGCTGTACATGGACTCTGTCCCTGCTGTCTGGACTGCGTGTTCTTCGGGACCTCAGAGGTGCCTGTGTTTTGTTTTGTTTTTTGAGTTGGAGTCTCACTCTGTCGCCCAGACTGGAGTGCAGCGGCCGCTCCCGGCCACCGCAGCCTCGACCTGCTGGGCTCCGGTGATCCTTCCGCCTCAGCCTTCCGAGTAGCTGGAACTACAGGTGCGCGCTACCATGCCTGGCTAATTTTTTATTTATTGTAGAGATGAGGTCTCACCAAGTTGCCCAGGCGGGTCTCGAACTCGCAGGCTTAGGCAATCCACTCACCTCAGCCTCCCAAAGGCGCGGGATTACAGGCTGAGCTACCAAGCCCGGCTGAGGTGCCTGTGTTTACCAGGATCCTATCTCTCTTAATGCTTCACCGCAATGGCTTCTCTGTCTCTTTGAGAGATTACAAGCTCCTGAAGGGCAATGTCAATGTCTTGTTTTCATCTTCTCTGCTCTTATCTAGTTCAGTGCAAGGCAATAGGTAGGTATTCAGTATACTGGGGGTGCCAAAAAAAGTATACACATTTTAAGAGATGCTATCTATGTATTACTTTTCGAAGTTGAATTGAATTATAGGAGCCATGTGTAGTATGACGTTCACTCAAAACATGGCATTCATCAAATGAATGCCAGTGTCACCACGCGACAGGGAGTACCATCAAAGAAAATGGCGGGTGCGCTGAGGTGAGTGGATTGCCTGAGCCCGTGGGTTCGAGACCCACCTGGGCAGCGAGACCTCATCTCTACAATAAATCAAAAAATCAGCTGGGCGTGGTAGTGCATGCCTGTAATTCCGGCCACTTGGAAGGCTGAGGCGGAAGGATCGCTGGAGCCCAGCAGGTTGAGGCTGCGGTGGCCGGGAGCGGCCACTGCACTCCAGTTTGGGCGACAGAGTGAGACTCCAACTCAAAAAAAAAAAGAACAGAAAATGGCGGGTGTGTGGTTGTCGTTCGAGGAGTGCAAGACCATTTTGAAGTGGCATTTGAAATTCGAGAACATTGTGGAATTGCAACAACACTGGAGGCGTGAGTATGCAGCAGAACCTCCCACACACCTAACAACTGCACACATCCATGATGAGTTTGAGACGCGTGGTCCTGTGTGTCATGTGCGCAGGGGAAGATCTGGGAGTCCTCACCCAGCAACAAGTCCCACAGGAGTTCACCATCATTAGAAGTGTCTGGAAGCTGATGGTGATCACTCTGAGCACCTCTTGTAACTGCAGAAGTAAAACGTGACTTGTATTCATCTTTTGTTATTGGTATATATTGAGTATTACGATCTTAATATAGTTTTTTCCCTTTCTTTTTATCTTTTTTTTTGAGTAGGAGTCTCACTCTGTTGGCCAGGTTGGAGGGCAGTGGCCCGTTCGCGGCCACTGTAGCCTCGACCTGCTGGGCTCAGGCGATCCTTCCGCTTCAGCCTTCCAAGAGCTACGGCGCCTGGCTAATTTTTTGATTTATTGTAGAGTTGAGGTCTTGCCAAGTTTCCCAGGCTGGTCTCGAACCCCTTGGGCTCAGGTAATTCTCTTGCCTTGGCCTCCCAAAGTTCTGAGATTACAGGCTTGAGCCACTGTGTCTGGGCAGTTTTTTCCCTTTCTTAAAATGTGTATACTTTTTGGGGGCACCCTCTGTATATGGGAAGGAATGGAGAAAAAAAAAAAACACTGGAAATAAGTACCTTATGGAAAGTGTATGGCATAAAATGGGTGCCTGCTAGTGTAGTCAAAGAGCATGCTTCTTGTTTTTCTTTTAGAGATGGGATCTTGCGATGTTGCCCAGGCTGGCCTTGAACTCCTGAACCTCCCAAGCAATTCTCCCACCTTGGTATCCCAAAGTGCTGGGATTACAGCTGTGAGCCACCACGCCTGGCCCAGAACATTCTTAAGCAATAAGATGAATATCACTTCTGTCATTTGTGAATTCCAATTTCAAGAGGGGCAGAAGGAAGAAGTCAGGAGAAGGATCCCCCTGTTGAAAAAAAGAAAGCTACAGGAATCTGCAACATGGGACCTGGGTGGACACAACAGTGACTGGCCTTCACTCTTTCTTTTGGTGTGAAGCGGTTTTCTGGGTGGAGAGATTCAGGGACAGCGGAGTGAGCAAGCAGGGCTTGGAGCGTCACTTGCCAGGGATCAGAAGGCAAACGGAGAGCCTTATCCTGAGATGCCATACCCAGGCAGTTAGAGGTGGAAGCAATGCCACTTGTCCAAGTTCGGTGAGGTTGTAGTGCGCTGCATTCAGAGCCAAAGCTACACTTAAGCTGTGCAAAGCTTGTATCTTGAAGGCAATCAGCAAGCTGTCGCCTCTCAACTTGGCGATTCAATGAAGAGTGCTGGAACATTCTGTCATCCCCTTCGACCCACCAAAAGAAAGTACATCAACAGTGAGAATCTTTGCTCTCATTGAAGAATAGAATTTGTAACTCTTGGGAGACCGGCAACTAATAAACCCCATCTGTGTGTTACTTTGTAACATTAACAGATGCAACAAGCCGGGCTCAGTGGCTCAGCCTGTAATCCCGCGCTTTGGGAGGCTGAGGTGAGTGGATTGCCTGAGCCCGCGGGTTCGAGACCCGCCTGGGCAGCGAGACCTCCTCTCTACAATAAATCAAAAAATCAGCCGGGCGTGGTAGTGCATGCCTGTAATTCTGGCTACTCGGAAGGCTGAGGCGGAAGGATCGCCAGAGCCCAACAGGTCGAGGCTGCGGTGGCAGGGAGCGGCCACTGCACTCCAGTCTGGGTGACAGAGAGAGACTCCAACTCAAACAAACAAACAAACAAACAAACAAAAAATAGATGCAACAAGAAATGGAAATACCCAAGGGTGGGAGTCAAACCAATCAGTGTCCACGTGGCTCTGAATTCCAAATTCTAGTAGTGAAAAGGAGAAGGAAAATCCAAATCAGAGAATGCTACAAAAACACAACATGTATAGGAAGATAATTAATTGGCATGGGTGTAATGAAGTCTTGTCATCTCAAACAATACACTGAACCCAGAGCAAACAGGACACCCAAATATCAGCAAAATGAAAGAGGCGGGTAGTGTTGCCTTAACTTCTGTGGCAGGCTCACTGCAGGCAGAGGCAGGAAGGGGTTTAAAAACGATTAAGAAAGATAAACAATAAGCACTGGGCTGAGCTACTCTTATCTGACGGTGAGCACCAGCCAAGAGGAAGGTCTGTTTCTGAGCTGGAGAGTTTATGTACACCAACGAAGCCTAGAGACAGGCACTGAGGGGTGTGCTCATTCCAGAACATGATGGAAAGCCCCGGCCCACTGCTCCCACCCCGGCCCCAGCAGACCTGAAAGGAAAACTCCATCACCAGATTCTGATGTGATGGTTTCAGATTTTTTTTTGTTTGTTTCTAATACATCAATATATTGAGAATAAGTTTTCTTGCCTATTGTTCTCACGAAATAGTCCTGTTTATACTCAGAAGCACAGAATGTTTTTCAGAGGCTGGGTGTTAAAGGTCCCCCAAGTCCACCCATCAATTAATCAAGTGCCATTTGGCCTGTGTGATCACCTCTAGGAATAAGAGCCTCCTTTGTCCCTGGCTGGGCATCCTTGGGCAGCTCTGAATATTAGCAGATTCTTCCTTATATAGAACCAAAATTTGTCTTTCTGAAATATCCACCTTAGGCCTCTGGGTAGAAAATAAATCTTAAACTATCTACATTATGAAGACCTTTCAAATATTAGAAAATGCTATTATGTACTACTGGGGTCTCTTTCACTTCAGGCAAAATACAGTCATTTCTTTTAACCTTTTATCATAGCACTTTTTTCTTTTGAGTCGGGGACTCACTCTGTAGGTTGGAGTGCAGTGGCATAATCATGACGACCAGGGTTCATGGCAGCCTCTACCTCCTGGGCCCAGATGATCCTTCTGCCTCAGCCTTTCAAGTAGCCGAGACTACAGGTATGCACCCCCACGCCTGGCTAATTTTTAAAAAATTTTTCTGCATGTAGAGATGAGGTCTCTCTATGTTGTCCTGGCTGGTTTCAAACTCCTGGGTTCAAGCAATCCCCCTGCTTTGGCCTCCCAAAGTGCCGGGATTACAGGCATGAGCCACCGGGTCCAGTCTATTGTAGGATTTTAAATTTCTCACTGTCACAGCAGCTCTCCTCTGAATTCAATCGAGTTTTTCAATCTCTGTATCATAGTGTGGCGTTCGCTGGACATATGCCACCTAGTGTGGTCTGATCAGCACCAGCCTCAGTGACGAGCCCAGCTACAGGGGACCAACCCCACCTTAGTCTGGGTTACCATGTTAACTTCTACTAGGCAACTGCAGACTGAATGGAGTCTGAGTCTCTACAATGTGACAGGCACAGCAAGTACTTCAGTGCACTGATTTCAAAGCTGAGAACAACCCCACGTGTAAGGGCTCCCATTATTCCTATTTAACACCTATGGCACAGAATTCCAAATGGTGAAGATTTTTTTTTTTCCTTGAGTCAGAGTCTCACGCTGTTGCCCAGACTGGAGTGCAGTGGCAAGATCGCGGCTCACCACAGCATCAAACTCCTGGGCTCAGGCGATCCTTCCACCTCAGCCTCCTGAGTAGCTGGGATGACAGGCGTGCACCACCACACTCGGCTAATTTTTTTGATTTATTGTAAAGATGAGGTCTCGATAACTTGCTCAGGCTGGTCTTGAACTCATAGACTCAGGCAATCCTCTCGCCTCCCACCTCCCAAAGTGCTGGGATTATAGGCATGAGCCACCGCGCCCAGCTAATTGTGAAGATCTTTTGGGCTCTCTATTCCTTTCTTCAGTGAAATGTATTCATTATTCCTCCCAGCCCTAGGTCATGTCCAACTTGATAAACGTGCCCTTTATAACTTTTTTTCCAAGTCATTCATAATAATTTTGACCAGGACAGAACCACAGCTGGTTCGTCTGATGACTCTTGGCTCCATTTTTTTTTTTTTTTGCAGGGCTAGTGCAAATTATTCCATTCAGCCAAATTATGAGACCTCATTTTAAAAAATGAATTCATTGTACGTCCCTTGAATGCTAAGACCATGTCACATGTGTCTAAGCATCCCACACAGCGAGTTACTACTCAGTAAAAATCGTTGAAAGGGACCCTGTGTCCTGAAGCTCGAAGCCATGGGAAAGATTTAGGAGGGTGGCGCAGGCACTGCCTGTGGCCTTTGGGTTCCACTCAAGCCGTTTTCCCACTCCTGACTGTTCTGTCCTCACCCTGGCCTCCCTCTGTGGGCATGTGCTATTCTGTGCTTTCCACGTGTCAGTAACTTGTGAACGTCTCCAGGATGGCGCGTCTTTGAGATGGGGGTCTGAGTGAACACCGAGAAATGTGGAAAACACACCCTCACTGAAGACTGAAATAAATCACACCTGGGTCAGAAGTCGCCTCTGATGAAGGGTTTCCAGATGAGCCCCAACTGAACCACAAACGAGTCTGGGGTCTAAAAACTAGAGTCAACACAGAAGGTCGAGGCACAGCCCTCATCTCGGATGCATCTGACTATGACTCTACTGGTTCTCAAAACACGATAACACCCCACATCCCAGGGCAGCCCTAGTCTGTCAAGCATCTCAGGACACCATGGCTCTGCTGATGTTGTTGGCTGAACCACCACCCCAGGCAAGCGCTTCCAGGAAAGACACCACTGGCTTTACCCTGAAGCATCTTATCCTTTCCAGGGATACATCATCAGAGGCTCGACTACATTGTATTTAGAGTACCTTGATGTACATCATAATAAAGAACCCTGAAAGTAGTGTGAACTTCAAAATAATGACAGACAGTAAGAATTTACTAAGTGCCAGGAACTGTGTTAATTGACTTAGAAACGTTTGCTCATGTAATAGTCACAACAACTTTATAAGGGAAAGGACTAAAATTATTCCCAATTTACAGATGAATAAAGTGAGACACACAGAGGTGAATTACCTTGCTTGTAATTAGCTGAGAGCTAAAGTTTGAATCCTGCATCGTTAAACATATCCTCTTAAATGTAGTGTGTGTTAGGGCAGGGCTTTCAAGAAATAGACATCAAGATGGTATTAAATGTGTAATTTTTTTTTTTTGAGTGGGGGTCTCACTCTGTTGCCCAGGCTGAAGTGCAGTGGCATGCTCATGGCCACCACAGCCTTGACCAGCTGGGCTAAGGCGATCCTTCTGCCGCAGCCTTCCAAGTAGCTGAACTACAGGTGTGCGCTACCACACCTGGCTAATTTTTTGATTTATTGTAGAGACAAGGTTTCACCAAGTTGCTCAGGCTGGTCTCGAACCCCTGGGCTTAGGCAGTCCTCTTGCCTCGGCCCCTCAAAGTGCTGGAATTATAGGCTTGAGCCACCACGCCCAGCCAGGATTTTTTTTTTTTTTTTTTAATGAAGATGTCTGTGTGAGAGAAAATGAGATGAACCAGAGAGGACAAGAGCATCATGGGACAGACACAAGGCTAGTGTGTGTGACCCAGTGAAGGCAAGAGAGGAGGGCATTTGGAAGAGTACAGGTTGGCACAAAAAGGTTAACTCCCCACCACAGGTGTCAGTGACATCACTATTGTAGTGATGTCAAACGGGAACCCAACAAAATTTGTAAAATGTAGACAGTAATGAAGAATAATAACAAGTATCATCTCAGGAGAGCTGCTTTGAAGTAGGAGACAGGCCAGGAATTGGAGGCTGACTGAAGCTATGTGTCTGGGCCGTTGTGTGACTTCTTTACAAACTCCTGATTAGTTTGTTCCTCATACAGACTTCACATTCATACTCCAGTATATATTATTATTATTATTATTATTAGAGTTGGGGTCTCACTCTGTTGCCCAGGCTGAAAAGCAGTAGCAGAATCGCAGCTCCCTGCAGCCTCAACCTCCTGGGCTCAGGCAATCCTTCCACCTCAGCCTCCCAAGTAGCTGGGACTATAGGCATGTGCCACCATGCCTGCTAATTTTTAATTTTTTGTATAGATGGGAAGGGGTCTCACTATGCTGCCCAGGCTGGTCTCAAACCCCTGGGTTCAAGCAATTCTCCCCACCTTGGTCTCCCAGCATAATTATTAATGATTCACACTAAGGCTTGTCGGCTCTACTTGTGATGGCTAAACGTATTTTGGATGATGAATTCCCAAATACCAAAAGTCAACTCTGTTCACTGACTCTCTTCGTACAATTGCCATCAACACGTTTAGGAACAAAAAGGGCCACATTAGGCTTCTCTCAAGCAATCTCAAATTCTCTGCCTACTAACTGAGCTGATCAGGCAAAAACTTAGTATGGATGAAAATACTTTCAGGACTAAATACTTTCAAGGCTAAGTCATATCTTGATGGTTCTTTTCTTTTTGCCAGAAAGTTTTACTTGTGGCTCACGTTCTTCCCTCTTAAATCACTCAAATATTTTATTTATAAAACAAAGAATTTGCGAACTGGAGACAAATTATAATGTTGAAATATCAATAGAGTTTTCCTCAATTCTACAAAGTATATTTGGGCCAAATTTAAAATATCCTTTCCTTTTTAATTCTGCAAACAGTGCAATTTCAAATACAGCAACTCTCTTCTCTCTGGCTAGCTAAATAAGCAATGAAATGCTTCAGTCTTACTTGCCTCAGAAGCTATTCTTTTTTTTCTCCTTGGAATTATCAGAAAGAACCTCCAATTCTGTCCCCTGTTAGAGGGCACCCTAAGACGGAATGCTTCCCCCTGGAGGGGTCCTGGGGCCAGTACCCAGTGGGAAGAAGGGAAGGTGTGGAAACAAGATGGAGCCAGGTGACCTTGGGGAGAAATCATTCCCAGGCCCTGCTTTTAGCTCCTTGACCATCATTCTTTTGCTTTTCATATCCCTTGTCACTGAATTATAGGGCCCTCTGGCCTCTGTAAAAGCCGGGGTTTTTTTCGTTTTCTAACTAAACACAGTCATAAATTAAGAGGGGGTCCAGGCTCCGGGCTTCTGTCTCCTTTTCATCAGCCTCTCTCCCATCCTGTTAGGCTCTTCTCAGTGTCCCCTTTGCCCCGCCAAAAGGAACTGAGCAGTCTTGATGACCTTGTCTGATTCTCCTTCTGGACCCTCCTTCTTCTCAGGTAGGCCCTTAGACATAGGCCCAGAAGCTCTTGCCCTGACTCCAGCTTTAGAGGGTCTGGTTGGGTCCTCTTCTGGCCACATTCCTCCCTATCACTACAAGCATTTGCAGGGCTAAGGTGGAAGCCTTTGTGCCCACGTCTAGACCTTGCTTGGGATACTTGCCACCCCAAGTTCCCTGCCTGGAGGACCACAGGATGTGTCATGATGAACTGTGAGGCCTGTGCTATATACGAGACCAGACAATGCAGTTGGCCAACCCATCCTAGAAAAAGTGCTTCCTAGCTCACTGCTGAATATCACTATAGACACCTTCGAAGTACTCCCCTTGGGAAGCTGTGCACCGGTGCCAGTGCCTAGTCTACCTGTCAAAGCAATTTTGGAACTCTTTTTCTGGAATGGTCATCAGAGTTGTCATCATTATTTATTGAGGTCTGGCAATTATATTCGCAAACTTGCCACGTGCGCTTACATTGGTAGCACTGTACAAATAACTGTATTGGAATATCTGCCCCACTCACCTGATCTGGCCCCCAATGACTTTTTTCTTTACCTGAAGATAAAGGAAATATTGAAAGGATGACATTTGATGACATTCAGGAAGTCAATATCCTGGGAGTATACCCAGAGGAGCAGAAATCACGCTACCAAAAAGATACCTGCACACGCGTGTTTATTGCAGCACTATTCACAACAGCAAAACATGGAACCAACCCAGATGCCCACTGAAAGTGGATTGGATAAAGAAAAGGTGGTACTTATCCATGATGAACTATTATGCAGCCAGAAAAGGAGACCTAAATCATGAACTCTGCAGCAACTTGGATGCAACTGGAGACCATCACTCTAAGTGAACCATCACAGAAACAAAGAACTGAATGCCACATGTTCTCACTCATAAGCGGGCCCTGATCACTGGTCACACGAGCACAAAGGTGGGATGAGCAGATGTTGGTCACTGCCAGGGGAGGGAGGGAAGCGGAAGGGAAGGAAGACACGTGGCAACACGCTGGGTGCCTGGTCCACTATCGGGGGAGAGAGGGCCAGCTAGAAGCCCAAACTTCACCTGCATGCAACCTACGTATGCAGTAAATCCCCACCGGGATCCCACAACTCTAAGATCAAATTAAAAATCAATCAATAAACATGAGGCATGTGCTATATGACCCTACATCTGGGCTCTTGCTTTGGGTCCCACGAATGTCAGGGGCAGGTTTGCCTCCCTCCCCACGTCCAGCGAATTTCCTGCAGATCTGTGCTGAATTTGCACACCATTTGGGTGGTGAACACATAACAAGGTCTGGACCCTCAGCACGGTGGAGGGCCTATCCCATCAGTCAGGTCTTCTTCATGCCAACCCTTCCCTCCTCAGATGCCGTCACCCACAGAAGGCCCAGAGGTTCATTTGTAAACAAGGAAGACAAGCTG
Source organism: Carlito syrichta (assembly GCF_000164805.1). NCBI lineage: Eukaryota > Metazoa > Chordata > Mammalia > Primates > Tarsiidae > Carlito > Carlito syrichta. The sequence goes on along the minus strand of NW_007247145.1, from coordinate 346,481 downwards.
CACTGTGTCCCCCAACTCGCCCCAGAGAGGTTTCCCCGGATTGGGGTGCCCCTAAGTCACGCCCTGTGCCCAATATGGAATCTGTCTGCAGTGGCCACCGCAAATAGACAGGTGACCTCTTTGTATTCCTTACTGATGGTTCCTTTCCCTCACCGTTTGCTTTCACCCTCTTCTTCTGAAGTATGTTTCTGACATCCAGGGAGAAGCTCGAATGGAAGTCGGCCAAGCCAAGATGAGGGCTGGGGAACAGTCGGCAATTTCAGTTTGACGCTAATGATTTGTGTACAATTCAAGGTCAGAGAATGATATGTGAGGCTTGTGCGCCCACCCACACAAGCATACACAATTTAGTGCTTGATTATATCAGCATATAGCGCTAATACATCTCATGCTTGCCTCTTCAATTAGAAAGAAAACGCAGAGGGCAGGGACCACATGCTAGCTCCTTTTGTTCCCTAGAACACCCACCACCTTATTAGGCACATAATGGGTGCTTGATAAACATGTTTTGTTAAAGGAGGCTTGCCTCTGTTAATGAAATAAATGTGCTCTTGAAATGTTCTAAATAAACCGAGTTTTGGTAAATGCAATCCGATTTTAATGACACAGGGAAAGCTGCGAAGGGAATATTACCATCAGTCTTTTTACAAAGCTGATCATCATTCCATCTGGACTGTCATATTTTTTTTTACACCCTCTTGGACCTAAACTAGGGAATCTTAACCTGGGAGTCTACGAATCCCCACAATTGTGTCCATGTTTGTTTTGGGGAGGTGTATATTTCTGGTGATATTGCTGTAGCTTTCATTGCATTCCCAAAGGGATGGGCTACTTAAAAAAGAAGCAAAAAAGTTAAAATCCACAGGCCTAGAGGACACCATGGGAGCAGAGCTGAGGTTCAAGGAAAATATCTCACCAGTTTTGTAAACAGAAAATAATCAGAGCTAACACTTGTTGAGCAACTGCCGGTACCAAGTGTCTGACATTCTCCGTATTTGATTTCCCTGCAAGGTAGGCATTATGATCTCATTTGGCCGATGAAGAAACTGGGAGAGACTTGCCCCAGACACATAGTGAGTAAACATCGAAGGTGAGTTTTGAACCAGGATCTCTGGATTCCACGTTTGGAAGTTTTTCAGTAACATGATTTCTGGCTCTCCGATACCCTACCTAAAGTAATGACGGTAACGATAATTAATATTTTAACTTTGAGTATGTTACTACCCGATTTCATAAATGGGAAAACTGAAGTTAAGAAATAGCTATGATGGTGTCTCAATGTGGTTTTGATTTGCATTTCTCTGATGATGAGTGAGGCTGAGCACTTTTTCATGTGTCTGTTGGCTGCCCGTATATCTTCTTTTGAGAAGTGTCTATTCATGTCTTTTGCCCACTTTTTAATGGAGCTGTTTGTTTTTTTCCTTTCGGTGCATTTGAGTTCATTGTAGATCCTAGATGTTCGGCCTTTGTCAGATATACAGTTGGCAAATATTTTTTCCCATTCAGTGGTCTGTCTCCCTGCTCTCTTGATGGTTTCTTTTGCTTTGCAGAAGCTCGTCAGTTTGATGAGGTCCCACTTGTCTGTCTTATTTCTTAAGGTATGGGCATTTAGGGTTCTGAATAGGAATTGGTTGCCAATTCCAATTTCCATAAGGGTATCTCCTGCGTTTTCCAAGATTCTTATAGTTTGAGGTTTTATCCTTAGGTCTTTGATCCATTTAGAGTGAATTTTTGAGTATGGTGATAGGTAGGGGTCTTATCAGGGGATGGGGGTGGAACTGGCAACTGCTAGGGGAGGGAGAGGCATACCTCATCAACAAGGGTACCTGCATAATCAACGTCTGTAAACCAAATCCAGAATTGTATTCCACATCTTTATAATAATGATAATAATAATAATAATAAAGAAATAGCTCTAAGCTTCAAGTATGGATGATCACTTGTGAAAGACCCTTCAGCTGGGCTCTCCCTTGAAGGTCCGTCCACTTGCTGAGCGGGCTCATCTCTGCCTGTCACAGCCCTTGTGGGTTGGCCTGGGCTGAAATGGTACAATCATAGCTCACTGTAACCTTGAACTCCTGGGTGCAAGCAATTCTCCCACCTCAGCTTTTCTGCGAGAGAGAGAGAGAGAGAGAGAGAGAGAGAGAGAGAGAGAGAGAGAGAGAGAGAGAGAGAGAGAGAGAGAGAGAGACCAAACCTTCAGGCATTTATAATAATGCACTTTTGTACTTAGGGTTGTGGTAATGGTAGACACTGTAGAAAATGGAAAAATGTATCTGTGTGTGAGTATGTCTGTATATGTGTGTGCAAAGCAATCACACATTTCAACTGAAATTCTGGCTATTGTTTCTGACTACCTGATTACGCTTAGGAAAACATGGCTGGGCAATCAACTGTGCAGGTTGTATAAGCAATACTTACGCCCTGCTCAATCCTCCAGGCATGCTACTGACAAATTCAACAGAAATTCAGTCAGAGACAGTACTGCTGATATTGGATATATAAGGAGGTTTGGCCACAGGATCATTCCAGATTCATTTGACATTATGAATTCATTCCATTTAGCTACTCAGCTTGAGACTAGGAGGATAAATTAAAATGTGAAAGTGCTGTTAGCTCTTTGAAAGACAATAGCATTGAAATTCGGGTTTAATATGTAACCTGGGAGGCAGTTTTGCATAGAAGTTAAGCAAAACCTAGGCCCTGAAGGCCAAGTGCTCTGAGTTCAAATTTCTGCTATGTACTAGCTCTGTGCCCTTAGAAAAAAGTCATTTTTTTCTTTTTTTTTTCTTTTTTTAAGAGTTGGTGTCTCACTCTGCTGCCCAGGCTGGAGTACAGTGGCACCATCGCAGCTCACCACAGCCTCTACACCTCCTGGGTTCAAGTGATCCTTCTGCCTCAGTATCCCTGGTAGCTGGGACTACAGGTGTGCACCACGCCCAGGTAATTAAAAAAATTTTTTTTATAGAGACAAGGTCTCACTATGTTGCCCAGGCCATTCTCAAACTCCTGGCCCTAAGTGATCCTCCTGCCTCAGCCTCCCAAAGTGCTGGGATTACAGATGTGAGCCACTGTGCCTGGCTGACCTTTCTAAGCTTCAGACTTCCATATGTAAATGGAGATAATATCTTTATGACAAGCTTTGTGGAAATTAAATGAGGAAATACATGTACAGTGTATAGAACAAAGTTTGAAACATGGCACTCAGTCAAAACAAAAGCAATCCTTTTGTTTTTGTATAACTTTGTGTCTAAAAATATAGGATATGCAAAAACAATAAATTGATAAAATTTCTCTCTAAAAATCAAAACAGGATAAAGGAAACAAACAAATCCTCCTTCTCTGTGAGTGACAGAGTGGTATTGAAAAGAAACCCCAACTTTACAGAAAAGCTCGCAGGAAAAGAATTCTAAAATAAGGCTTTTCCTGTACATAGGTTTATCCAAATTTCCTTCCCAATTTTATTTATTACTGTTGACATCTTATTGCTTAAAATAATCTTGGGAGATCCAGATGGTGCCACTGAAATGGGTGGGGCACCCTGAGCTGTGTTATGGTCTTTCTGGACAGGTCAACATCAGAATGAATGATTTCAAGCCCACGTTCGAGTAAAGAGCATAGTCAAGGGAGAGAAATTGACAAGCCTGACTGGTATGTCTCGCTTCTTGCTTCCACAGCAATTTTGTATAAGGAAGTCAAAGTTCTTTAAAGATCCTAGTCGTAAGTTGGGGTGAGTGCAGTCAGCAGGTGGTACAGGACACTGGGGAATTCCTGGGGAACTCTACTCTTCCCTCCAATTGACAAGGAAGCAATTAGGCCCCTCGAGCTGGGGGGCTATGTTTTACAAATCCCAAAGAGGTCCGCTTTCGCAAAAGCAGTAACATTTTTGTTTTTAATATGCAGCGTTTACTCAGTGATCTATCACAGAAACGAAGAACGGAGTACCACATGTTCTCCCTCATAAGTGGACCCCGGACATTTACCACAACACTATAAGAAAGGGATTGGCAGTAGCAGGATACTGCCAGGGGAGGGAGGAGGGACACATAAAATCAATAAGGCCACCTGATCTCAAACCAAAGTGAGGACGAAAGGGAGGCTCAAACTTTACCTGTACAATGACCACCTGAATACCTCATCCTGAATTGTGCCCCACAGCTTTAACATAATTTTTAATAATGCAGCGTCCTTCAATGACAAGGAGGCTAAGGTAACCTAGGATGCCACAGACAAGAATTCTTTTTCCAGAGATAAAGGTGAGAAGACCCAAGAAATTGGATACGAGCAGCGGAAACAACTTCTTGCCAAAATGCTGCTAGAAAGTACTGATTCTCAGATGTTTACAGGTTATTTCTCCATGACCAAGAGGTCAGCAGACCAGGAATACACCAACCTGTTTACACAATCAACCAAAGGCCATCTCCCCGAATTCCAACAAAAAGCATAAATATTCATGGAAAAAATAAGTGTTTACCTGAAAAACGGGGGTGGAGGGGAGAGGAAGAGACCTGGAAAAGCAATGCAATTTGCTTTATACCACCTTTTACCTTCTGGGCAATGAAAAGGGGTGATGAAGCTAAGAGGCCACTGCCTTGGCAAGGGTAAGAAAAACAAGACCAGAACATTGGCCGTGACCGTCAGATGGCTTTCTTGTGTCCATTTCACTCTGTGAAGTATCAACATGGAGGCAAAATCACATAATGGCTTGTTGGTTTGTTTGTTTGTTTTTTTGAGTTGGAGTCTCACTATCACCCAGACTGAAGTGCAGTGGCCGCTCCCAGCCACCGCAGCCCTGACCCGCTGGGCTCCGGCAATCCTTCCGCCTCAGCCTTCCAAGTAGCTGGAACTACAGGCGCGTGCTACCACGCCTGCCTAATTTTTTATTTATTGTAGAGATGAGGTCTCGCCAAGTTGCCCGGGCGGGACTCGAACCCGTGAGCTCAGGCAATCCACTCACCTCAGCCTCCCAAGGTGCAGGATTACAGACTGAGCCACCGAGCCCGGCTGCATAATGGTTAAGAAATCAGGTTTGGATTCAAATAGGCATTACTTTGGTTTCTAGTTCTAATACTCAGCATGTGACCCTGAACGGAGTACCTGACTCTATAGGGCTGAGTTTCAAGATCATCTGAAGGTTAAACAAAATCAGCTATGTCAAGCACTTAGCACGGCATGGATTTACTTTACTTTGGATCAGAGTTTCTCCACTCTGGCAGTGTTGGTTTTGAGCTAGGTCACTCCTTGTCGTGGACAGCTGTCCTGTGGATTGGATGAGTTAGCAGCATCTCTGGTCTCTACTCTCTACATGTAAGCAGCAGCCTCAGTTCTCTGCCTGTCACCCTCTCCCCCAGTTGGGACAACCAAAATCTCCAGATTTTGCCAAATGTCCATTAGGGAGTTGTGGAACAAAATCATCTGTGGTTGAGAACCACTGCTTTGGATCAACCCAGTTCTAGAGGAGTCTCTCTCTCTCTCTCTCTCATATATATGGTATGCCCCGATTCTTGCTTCCATAGCAATTTTGTATAAAGAAGTCAAAAGTCAAAGTCATATATATATATGTATACATATATATATATATAGAGAGAGAGAGAGAGAGAGAGAGAGAGAGAGAGAGCTCGGTGGCTCAGTCTGTAATCCTGTGCCTTGGGGAGGCTGAGGTGAGTGGATTGCCTGTGGATTGCCTGAGCCCGCGGGTTCGAGACCCGCCTGGGCAGCGAGACCTCATCTCTACAATAAATCAAAAAATCAGCCAGGTGTGGTAGCGCATACCTGTAATTCTGGCTACTCGGAAGGCTGAGGTGGAAGGATCGCCGGAGCCCAGCAGGTCGAGGCTGCGGTGGCCGGGAGCGGCCACTGCACTCCAGTCTGGGCGACAGAGTGAGACTCCAACTCAAAAAAAAAAAAAGAAAATTCAAACTTATATTTCAAAAGTCTAGTAATAAATCCCATAACTATTGGGTTCTCTGTTTCCTGGAGACCATCATTTCAAGCGTTCCTCTTGTTCTAAATTCTGACCTTGAAGACTCTATTCCTGTCTCTTTCATTTTCACCAAGGATTTAAAATGATGTCTCTCTATGAAGAAACTTAGCCAAGTAATATATATTCAGCTGGAAAAATTAGGAAATCCAGATAAGCAGAAAAAGAAAGAAATGAAAAGAAATATCAATTATGATCTCAGGAGTCAGAACGAACTAGGGTTAACATTCTGATGAGGGTGGGTTTTCAGATGTTTTTCGAATACACAGATGTGTGTACATACACACTTACTCACACATTCACACTCACACAATACACACACAAGTATTTCTCGTGTGCTAACCATTTTCACAGCCCTTAATTCTAGCTCTCTTCAGACCAGATGCTAGACTCCATATTTACCTTTTCTTTACACACAATATCCTTCAAGAAGTGGTTCAATGTGCAGGTTTTCCACTACCACCTAGATGTGGATGGACCCCAAACCCAGGCCTTTACTTTTGAATGTCTCCACAGAAGGGTGACTCTAACAACGGTCCCCTTGGGTCAATCGACTCTCCCTTTACCAGCATCCGATGGCCATTCTCAGCTTTTTAAGTTCAGGGTCTGGAAGTGAGACACGACTCCTCTTTCGGTCCCTGTCTTGGCTCCTGCCCACGGCCACTCCCACTTTCTCTTTGGGTCGATTTCAAGGGCAACGCGCAGCCAGGTCCTGCTTATTTTGTTCCAGGTGTGCTGTTTCCTGGCCACTCTCCCGCCCATCTCTGTGATTGAGATAGTTCTCTCCTGTATTCAGAAAACTGCAATGACCACCTGTCATTTCCCGTATCACAGGCTGCATCTTACGAACAGGCTCCAAGGGGGCTTCCTCACTCCCCTCGCTCTCCTCCCAGAGCCTGTGTTGGTTCCTCATCAGCTGGTACTTTTTGTTCCTTAGCAACCCTTCACAGCCCACAGTTCCCCAACTCTCCTTTCTAAACAACAGTCTCCTGCATGTAAAGTTAATCAGCCAGGTGTGGTGGCTCACGCCTGTAATCGCAGTCCTTGGGGGAGGGCAAGGCAAGGAGGAGAACTGCTTGAGCCCAGGAGGTCAAGACTAGCCTGGGCAACACAGAGAGACCTCATCTCTATCAAATAAAAAAAAAAAAAAAAAAGAAAATGTAAAGCAAATTAAAGCACAGGGCTGATGTTTATTGTTCTTAAATCTCACAGCATGAATAAAATTATTCTTCTGCTTATGCTTCAGTAACCCCCCCTGTAGATTAATTGTCATATTAATAGGTGTATTGATGCATGCTTTATTTATTAATCCCTGCTTTATTTATTTATTTTGGTTTCATAAACCATGCTTGAATTTTCACCAGACTGGGTAAAATGTGTTTCTAATTCTAGGAAGTTCACCTTAGGCAATGCTTTTCTTTTTCTTTTCTTTTCTTTTTTTTTTTTTTTGAGTCAAAGTCTCACTCTGTCGCCCAGGCTGGAGTGCAGTGGCACGCTCATGCATGGCCACCCCAGCGATGACCTACTGGGCTCTGGTGACCCTTCCACCTCAGCCTTCCAATTAGCTGGAACTACAGGCATGCACTACCACGCCCAGGTAATTTTTTATTTAATGTAGAGACGAGGTCTCGCCAAGTTGCCCGGGCTGGTCTCGAACCCGCGAGTTCAGGCAATTCACTCACCTTGGCCTCCCAAAGTGCTGGGATGACAGGCTGAGCCACTGAGCCCGGCTGCAAGGCTTTTCTTGTACCAGTATATCTCATCAAGGTACATGCATGCACTTAATCCAAAAGACAGTTAGCTCTCTTAATTAAAAGGTATACAAAGGAATAGCCCTTGAATCTGATCATTGCAACTTGGACAACACGTCACTCTATTGAATGTAAATGGGAATTTGTACACTGTTATTATTTCAATTTTTTTTTTTAGATCCAGCTTTTAGGAGAGGATAAACTTTTTAAGGGCGAGAAGCACGGCTCTTACTTCCTTTGTCATGCTCCTGGTAACAGGCACACAGCTTCGTGCAATTGGGCCTCAATAAATGTTGCTAGGTGATTCATATCTGAAGGGGTAATGAAAAGGCAAGTCTGGAGGACTTAAAGGACTGGCGTGCATGCATCTTGCTGTGAATAATACCAATGTGAAGAGAGATGATTGAGTGGACATGACGGGGCACAGAGTGCTCCGACCCCTGAAATATTCCGTAGCAGGAAGTGACCGTGCGCCTAATGGCAGTGCCCAGCCTGGAAATGGAAAGTCAGGGAGCTCACAGAACTCTGCACACCCATGAGTGAACCTCAGCATCCAGCATGCAATGCCTCTCGGGGCAGGACTTCAGAAGGACAGACAGCATGGACGACAAAGGAGTGAGAGGGACAATCGAAGCCTTACAATGAAGAGGCCATGGGAAGAATTCCCAAGGCAGAAACGAAAAATCCTTGAACAAGATGCTAAGATTCCCTTAAATTTTATTTCCTGCTTTAAACAACAGCAAAGCTTCGCATTTGACCACAGAATGCTCTATGATTTCCCTGTGACAAGGCACAGCTTCGATACCAGGCTCAGAGCTGCTAAGTGACAGGAAAGAAATTTCTGGTGTGTTGGGAGTCTATGACTCCGTCCCCCACTCGCCCACACCATCCTGTCCACATGTCCTCGCAGACAGAGCTGCCCCTCTCTGCCAGCCCAGTTCTCCCCACCCAATACCACCTGAGCACCTGACGCAATGTCAAAAGCCACTTGTGGTAATCATGGTGCCCACAGAAGTGTTCACGGATTCTTGACACACCCTTCAGAAGGAAGACTCTAATTCCCCAGCCCTAGAGTGTGACTGGATTTCATGTTGCTTCAAGTGAGGAGAGCAATGAAGAAGCAAGGAGGTGTGACTTTGATACCATGTCATGAAAGGCATTGTGGCTTCCTCCTTGCTCTGTAATTCAAGAGGAAGCCAGCTCTGAGGAAGCAGCTGCATGTCACCACATACTCAAGCAGCCCTGTGACAAGATCCCTGTAGAGAGGGCCTGAGGTCTTCCTGTGGCAGCTTCCTATAGTAGCTGTGTGAGGGTGCTTCCTAGGAAGCAGATTCTCCAGCCTCAGTCGAGCCTTCGGATGATGGCAGTTCAGCTGACAGCTCGAATGAGCCACAACCACCCAGCTAAGTTGTTCCTGTAATCCCTCAAAAACTGTGTGGAATAGTCAATGTTTGTTATTTGAAGCAGCCAAGTTGTGGGTCATTTGTTATGCAGCCATCGATAACTAATATAATCATTTTTCCAACAGAGCTCCTTTTTATTTTGAAGTTTTTACAGTTGTACTAAAATGCCTATTTTAATATAAATAACCCCAAGATTTAATAAAAAGCATTTTAAAGTAAAAATAGTTTGTCCTGGCCGGGCTTGGTGGCTCAGCCTGTAATCCCAGCACTTTGGGAGTCCGAGACAAGTGGATTGCCTGAGCCCATGGGTTTGAGACCAGCCCAGGCAACTTGGCGAGATCTCGTCTCTACAATAAATAAAAAATTACCTGGGCATGGTCGTGTGTACCTGTAGTTCTGCCTATTTGGTAGGCTGAGGTGGAAGGATCGCGGGAGCCCAACAGGTCGACGATGGAATGGCCATGAGCATGCCACTGCACTCCAGCCCGGGCGATGGAGTGAGACTCCAACTCAAAAAAAAATGTTGAATGAATGAATGAAAGAAGCTGGCGTAAAGGAAGACTGAAACCTAAGTGTCACTTCTAGTTATACTTCCTTGAAGATTAAAAAGGTGCGAATAATACATAATAGGAGAAGTGTTCTTAGTTTAAAAAACACATGCAGTACACACTATGGGTCTGAGTCTATCCCAAATGCTTTACATAAATTAACACATAAGATCATCCTAACGACCCTATTCATAGTGTCCCTGTTTTCTAGACGAAAGCCTAAAGCTCAGACAAGTTACATGACCTGCCCAAGGTCCTGCAAGTCCTCCAGTGGTGAAGTCAGGATTTGAATACCTGTCCCTGCTTCAGAGTTGACTCCTGACTCTACACTCTGCCACCTCCCTACCGAGCTCGTGGCCTCACAGGACTGGCTGCCTGGGCAGGTCAAGAAAGGTGGCGGTGGTGGGAGATTCGCAAAGGCAGAGAGGACTGCAGCTGCTTTGTGGTGTTTGGGAGAACTGTGTTTACTCGCGAGTTTCTCTCACTAGACTACCAATTTAACACTCTGCCAACTGTCCAATTACTCATGTTCACACGGCGCGAAGTGGGTTCTTCTCCAGCTGGACACCTTTCCTTTCTCGACATAATTAATGAAGCTCATCACAGCCCTAGAAAACAAGCCCAGTGCACCAGCCACACTCGTTGACATGTTAATAGGGGCCAGGTGCTCCTGACCTTGCCACGGGATGTTTATACGGCCCCGAGGTTGCTCACAAATGTTCCGCGTTGACTGCGGGGTACGGGTGAGTGAGGACGCTCCTTCTTCGAATTGTCAGCCCCATCAGGCACAAATGGCCGTAAGACTCTCTGCAGACAGTGGCCATACAGATCGGGTGAATTCTAACGACCTGGGTGCCAAACTGGCTGGGGGTTGGGTTGTCCAGAGCAGAGTGGCCGGGTGGAGGGTACTGGGAAGAACTAGCCCATTCAAACCAGTGTAGGATCACATAGCTTTAAAATGTAAAGAGTTGGACACTCACAAACAACAGCAACAAATTACCATTTTGCTGTTCCTCTGGTCATGCCTATTGCCTTTCTGATCACAGAGCAAATTTTGTTTTTCGTTCTATATTATGCTGTTCAACACAGTAGCCGCTAGCCACGTGTGGCTGTTGGGCCCTTGGAACGTGGCTGGCCCAAATCGGGCTGTGCTGCAAGTGTAAAAGTCACATTCAGTCTCAAAGACACGGTATAGAAACGTGAATGTTAAGTATACAGCCGGGTGCAGTGGCTCATGCCTGTAATCTCAGAACTTTGGGAAGCCGAGGTGGGAGGATCACCTGAGTCCAGGAGTTGGAGACTGACTTGGGCAACATAGCGAGACCTCTTCTCTACAAAAATAAAAATATTAGCCAGGCATGGTGGCACATGCATGTAGTCCCAGCTACTCAGGAGACTGAGGTGGAAGAATCGCCTGAGCCCGGGAGGTTGAGGCTGTGGTGAGTCACGATCGTGCTACTGCATTCGTCTGGGTGACAGAGTGAGACCTTGACTCAAAAAAATACCACCAGTAATCTTTATGTTGATTACATGTTGAAAATTGTCATATATATGTGTGTGTGTATATGTGTGTATATATATATATATATATATATATATTTTTTTTTTTTTTTTTTTTTTTTTTTTGAGTCGGAGTCTCATTCAGTCACTCAGGCTGGAGTGCAGAGGCATACTCAAGGCCACCCCAGTATCGACCTGCTGGGCTCTGGCAATCCTTCCATCTCAGCCTTCCTAGTAGCTGGAACTACAGGTGCATGCTACCACGCTCGGCTAATTTTTGATTTATTTTAGAGACAAGGTCTTGCCAAGTTGCCCCGGCTGGTCTTGAACACGCGGGCTAAGATAATCCACTCGCCTCGGCCTCCCAAAGTGCTGAGATGACAGGCTAAACCACCGAGCCCAACCCATAGTCATATTTTTAACATATTGGGTTAAGTAAAAATATAGTAAGATTCATGTTATCGGTTTCTTTTTTCCTTTTGCAACAAGGCTAAAGTTACATGGCTTGCACTTATGGCTGGCACTCTGTTTTTACTGGATGGCACTGCCCTAGAGTTTGGAACTTCCAAACCTGTCACCACTGCTTTGAGAGGGATGCAAAGGTCAAAGGACTTTCCAGGTCTTGTCTCTGGACGTTTGCTGCCACACTAATAAAAAATCCTGCTCATGGGTGACACTGAAACTAACATATGTCCCGTGAAGGCTGCTACACACTCGGACATGAATCGCCCGTCTCATGTTCCAGGGCGTTCCATCACCCTTCCACCCACCGGCTTCACACTTCAGGCTCTGCCTACCCGGGCAGGAGCACATTGTGGCACTGTGAGGCACATGTGACTCATTCTCGGTGCCCTGATCTGAGAGCTGACTCTCTGCTCTGGGCTTAGCGACTTTTAGGGACAAGCGTTCGGACCCAGCTTCCTATGGCTGTGCAGTCTGTGTACAGTACAACACTGTCTAGTGGATGGTACAAAACCCAAGAAAACAAGCCCAGTGCACCAGTCACTCTCACTGACATGTTAATAGTGGGTCAGGTGCTCCTGACCTCCCAATAGCATGTTTATATGGCTCCAAGCTGCTGACACATTTTCTTTTTTTTTTTGAGTTGGAGTCTCACTCTGTCGCCCAGACTGGAGTGCAGTGGCCGCTTCTGGCCACCGCAGCCTCGACCTGCTGGGCTCTGGCGATCCTTCCGCATCAGCCTTCCAAGTAGCCGGAATTACAGGCATGCGCTCCCATGCCCGGCTGATTTTTTGATTTATTGTAGAGATGAGGTCTCACTGCCCAGGCGGGTCACGAACCCGTGGGCTCAGGCAATCCACTCACCTCAGCCTCCCAAAGACGCGGGATTACAGGCTGAGTCACCGAGCCCGGCTGACACATTTTCTAAATTGACTACGGGATACAGATACATGTGGGTGCTCCTTCTTTGGATAAGCAGCCCGATCAGACACAAATGGGGCTGCCATCATGCCAGGAGTGCCTGCCGGCTGGGGAGTCTATCAATCTGCTCAGAGGGGTCGCCTGCGGTGGCCTGCTGTCCACACCCAGACACAACCTCCTTCCTTGCACCGCTGACAATCTCAGCCTGGCTCTGAAAGTGCCCTTGGCCGGCAAGTCCATTAAAACATCCTCTGTGTGAGCTGGTTAGAGCCCAGTGTGGAAAAGAAGCCCAAATGAACTCCCAGACATCTCAGACCTCAAAGCAATCAGAGAATGCAGGTATGTGTAGAAAAACTCCTCCAGGAAATCATACTATTAATAAATAGGAGTTATTAGTCTGCTTACTTTTTGGAATCACTACTTGCTGCTTGTGAAATAAACACGTACAGATAAACTGCATACTCTCCTGTTGTAATCATGGTAATGTCTTGGAAATCAATCTAAATGTGAAAGATCCCCTGATTCTTTATGTATGAGATCAGATGTCATGCCATAAAGATTAACTCTATAGACACTTGCCCAGGAAACAAGATAGAATAGACTGTTTTTATATAGGAAAGCCGTATTATTTTCCCCAAAGAGTTTTGTAACCCTTAGAAAAGCCCAGAGTTGCTATGAATACTTAATAATGACATCATATGCTGTAAGGCTTGGACCTCTACTCCTTCTTACTACTTGAATAAAGACTGTCTTTAAAGCCGGGTACGGTGGCTCACACCTGTAATCCCAGCACTTTGGGTTCCTCTTAGCTGAGCCCAGGGGTTCAAGACCAGCCCAGGTAACTTGGTGAGATCTTGTCTCTACAATAAAAAAATTAGCCGGGTGTAGTAGTGTGCGCCTATAGTCTCAGCAACTTGGGAGGCTGCGGTGGAAGGATCACCTGAGCCCAACAGGTTGAGGCTGTGGTGACCATAAGCTTGCTACTGCACACCTGCCTAGGCAATTTTTTTAAAAAAACACTCTTTGCAAATAGCAGATAAGATATGGCCAAGTGAATCTTTATAGTAAAAATAACAAGCAAAAGGAACATGTGATAGTCTGTAACTACTCTAAATAATACAACCATTTTTATAATAATATGAATTTACTGACAAATAAGCACTTGTAAAAACCAAAAGTCCAACTGTCAAACACAGGAGTAGCTCAGTGTAGCACAAACTTAAAAAAAAAAATCGCTGGGAACTTGTTTTGCATCTTTTGCTAAGTGAGCAACAGGGGCTTTAGCAAATTGGAAATACAAATCAGAAGAATAAGACAAATAACAGCAAAGTATCTTACAAGTGTTTGAGTTGCTTTTAAATATACGGTAAAGAAGATTTGCTACTTAGATTTATACATGGCATGAGCACCATCTTTCAGAAACCATACAAGGGGGGACTCCAAGAAAACTGGAATTCCCTTTGGAAGGCAGACCCCTTGTAGGACAAGCTTCCCCCGCTGGACAAGTGTTCTAGGAATCCATCAGCATCAGTGTGCCAGCTAGCATTGTTGTAAGAGGCGGCTGCATTCAGCTTCAGCGCATTTTTTTTTGGAGATTCTTTTAACGCATTTGCTCATTTCATGACAGTGCTTTGCACGAACAATCTACCCACGTGGTGCTCAGTGTTCAGCAGTTTTTGGCCATAAATGGCATGACCTCCATGACCCACCCTCCCTATTTACCGGATTTCACTCCAAGCAACTTTTTTTCTGTTTCCTGGGATGAAAAAAGTCCTCAAAGGGAAACGTTTTGCCGATGTGGAAGAAGTGAAACAAAAACAGTAGAAGTAGTAAAAGGCATCCAAATGGATGAGTTCAAAAACTGTTTTGAGCCGTGGAAAAAGCGTCTCGATAGCTGTCTTGCATCAAACCAACAGTACGTTGAAGGTGGCAGATGTTTAAACATGAAAGAATAAATACACAATTTTTTATAAGTACAATTTGGTTTTTGGGGGTCCACCTCATATGCCATCCCACGTTCAACCTTGTGATCACAAACCTTTGATTCATCTCTCTCTCATCTTGTCCTATATTCAGTCACCAAGTTCTGTGACTTCTTTCCTCCGAATGCCACCGTGCCAGCTCTTCCTCTCATTTTAATTGCCACACGCAGATAGAGATTCTTACCATCCCACACTTGAGAGAGTGCAAAGTTCCCTCACTGGACTCACATTCACATCTCCCCCTCCGTCTCCCCACACGAACCCTTCCTCTAGCCTGGCTGTCTGTCATCCAAGTCGGCCACTTAAGGAACTGCCTCCACCAAAATGCCTTTCCACCGGCCTTCATTCATTCTTGGTCTATCTCAAAGCCTGTTTCCCCATTGGAAGCTGCTCTTGTCTTCTCCAGGCTGTAATGTCCTTTCTTTTCTCCCTGCCTGTGATCCTTCACGTAGAATCAATCTCTCTCCATCTATCCTGCCATCCAGCCATCTATCACCAATCAATCACCTATCATCTGTCTAGCACTCATCTATCTATCTATCTATCTATCTATCTATCTATCTATCTATCTATCTATCAATCAACCATCATCTGTCTTCTATCTATCTATGACAGAGTCTCACTCTCGCCCAGGTTGGAGTGCAGTGGTATGGTCCCAGCTCACCACAGCCTCAACCTCCTAAACTCAAGCGATCCTTCCGCCTCAGCCTCCCAAGTGGTTGGGACTACAGGCGCACACCACCATGTCCAGCTAATTTTTCCATTTTTTGTAGAGATGAGATTTGCTCTGTTGCCTAGGCTGGCAGGCTGGTCTCAAACTCCTGAGCTCAAGTAATTCTCCTGCCTTGGTCTCCCAAAGTTTTGGGACCATGCCCAGCCAATGTAAACTTTAGCAAGGTGGCTCAGTGTCATCTTAGGAAACATTTCTCCATTAGAAAACGGCAGTGGTGTGGGGGAACGGGGGTGGGGCCGCTCATTAAAATGCATATTCCCAGGCCTCATCCCAGACCTACAGATTCTGAACCTTCGGCAGTGGAATCTGATTACCTGCACCTCGAACAGTTTCCCCAGGTGATTCTTAGACCCATAAATGTTTCAGAACCACTATTTGACGGGTTATAAGCTCTCTCAGTAAACAAGAATATTCTCATCCCTGAAACCTTTAAAGGATATCCTCATAGGGGACCAATTAAAACCTTTTTCTTCCAGAATACTATTATAAAACTAATTTGCTAAAATTGTTTCCTTTTCTGCTGTTTTCTCTTAGCCTCATATTTCTAAGACTCTGATAGATTATCAATCTGAATTTTTGAATCATGCCAGGATGTGTATGGAAATGATTTTATTTTACTCATCAATAGGGCATTTCATTTATTACCTGGATTTCACTTCTGCCCACCGGCTTCGCCTCAGCTGGGAGGGCCTGAATTCAGTCAGTGATGAACGTTCTGTCAATATTTCTTGCATGTGAGTTGCCAGGTACTATTAGCTTAGTCAGGGTCATGGAACCTAAATTGTTTCTGCAGTCCTCGAAGCCAGCCAATATCTTCAAGATTCCAAAACCTACTCAATAGTTATAATCACAAAATCTTCTTCTAAAACATCATGGCGATTGTGTTGACCCTGGTGTCTTTTTGAACAATGTATTTGACATATGTACATTTTGTGTTAAGAGAGCACTTTAGGTTTTATGAAACCTGTTCTAGTCAAAGCCAAAAATGTTAGAAACAATAATGTGAAACCTGCCGTCAAATATAAATCTCCATATTGGACAATATTTGATATTCAAAAAGAAGGGCATTGAAAGTCACCAAAGGAACCTCTGGAAGAATGAACACCTATTTCTCTCATGCTCCAGTGTCATGACCAGAAAGATAAAAGTGATATAAACATTGAAGAACAAATAAGTTGAGATGGCAATGGCCAACTGAGAGGTGTCAACAAAATTCTAGAAGATGAAAATCAGATGGCTGAGTGGTGAATGACTTAGCAGCTCGGAGAAAACCGAATCTAATCCTGCCGTAGAAGCAGCCAAAACCCAAGCAAGATGATTCAAGCTAAAGAACGCGGTGAAGACTTAGGAACCAGAGGCATCTTCGATGTCAGGGTAAAAATGGAGGGTGTGAAAAGGAAAATTGGCTGAAATCCTGATTGTGAGGAGGTGGACCAGAAACCCTCTCCCAGACTGGAAAAAGGAAGGTGCATGAATCTGGAGAGACAAAGCCATGAGACTCTGAAATCCTGGATACTGGGCTTGGCTAGATGCGGGCTGAGGAGCCATAGGTAACCAGGAGAGGAAGTAAACGTCTATACAGTATTTAGCGAGGCACCCCTCACTTTCACTTTCTCCATCCCCCTACTCAGCTCCAGAAAGCCAGCATCCAGGTGAGACTGAAGGAGTCTTTCTTGTTTGGCTTAAGGGTAAATGGTCTACAGACACTGGCCCGGTGAAATGGCTGGATTCTAACCCAGTCGTCCTATGACAAAGCTCCACATTTGACAAGACCTTTCTAAGCACAAAGAGGAAGAACGAATTAGCTTTATTGTGCCTCACTCTTAAAATAAACAGATATTTGAGAAGAGCTTTTTTCATGAAAGAAAGAAAAACAAGTCTACAGAAAAGGATACTTGGGGGAAACAGAGACAAAGTGCGAAGCACAGGAAAACATGATTTTAAAATGATAATTAATATCCTTAGATTGAAAAGGATATGTTAGAGAACAAGAAAGAGCCATGAAGATTTAAAATGTGGTAAGATTTAATATCAGAGGTGGAATATAAAGTTAAGGAAATCTTACAGAACATAAAACAAAAGGACAAAGACATGGAAAGTGGAAAAGATATGAAAATCAGAGAACAATCCAGGTGGTTTAACACCTAATGAACAGAAGTTTCAAAACGTTAAAAAAAGGGAAAAGAGAGGGGAGGAATCATCAAAGAATTAATCCAAGAACATATTCAAAATCTGAATAACATACACTTCAGATAAAAAAAATTCACAGTACTAGATACAGTGAATGAAAAACAGTTACACTGAGGCATATTGTCATGAAATTTGGGGGATGAAAAGAAGATTCTAAAAGCTCTCAGAGTGAAAAAACAGGTTACACACATGGGGTGAAGAAACCGAATGCCGCCAGACTTCTCAGTAGCATGAAAGAAAGACCAAGAAGAAATGCCTTTAGAATTCGAACTGAAGGTCTTCTCTAAACTGTAATTCTACATCAGGTACACTATCAATCAAATGAAAGGATAAAGACGTTCTCCAAAGATGGTTTCCATAAAAACAATCTCCCATCTACCGTTTTAGAAGAAACTATGAAAATGTGCTCCACCAATTTGAGGGAATAATTCAAGAAAGAGGGGTGATCAAAGGGACAGATGATGCAACACAGAAAGATAGAAACAGTCCAAGAATGGTGGTAAGGAGCAAGTGCAGGTCTTCCATTAAGCAGCAGGCCACGAAAACCACAGAACAGAATCAGGTTGGAGAAAGAGGGTAGAGAACTTCAGGGGAGACAGGAAAGTAAGCAAAGAAGGAAGGAGGAAGGGAGGAGAGAGGAAGGGAGGAAGATAAAAGGAAAGAAAATAGAATAAAAAATATTTTATTTGGGGGGTTTGATCATATTGAAAGTTTTATAGGATCAGGAAAGTTTGAGAATGGACTGATGAAGGTAGGTGCAGAGACAATATTTTTTTAAAAAGGCAATGATTAATTCCAAGGAAAACAACAAGCCATACAAGAAAGAAAATGACCATCATAATATACTACCTGGCTAAACTGTGAGGCACTATGGAAAATCAGTCGTGTCAATATGGAATCCTTTTTAAAATCTTAATTTGTGATGTAGCTTGTTATTACTGGGAGGATGGAGAAGAGAAAAAGAGAGATTCTCTGTGTGTATAGGGGGTTGTGTATGTCTGTGAGGAGGTATTGTAAGCAAGCTAAATCCTCATTTTCTACAGAATCAAGTAATTGAAGAATTGAGAAACAGCAGTTTATGGAGACAAATGAGAAAACAACTTAGTGAATGGAAGTGGTTGCCCTTTGGGAAACAGAAATTAAGAACAGCATGAGTGAAGCAAGGAACTGCTGTTTCTCATTGTAAGCCTTAGAGTACTACTTAACTTTCCAAACCATGAGCACGCATTACTGGGATAAAGTAAACAATACATATCCTAAGGAAACTGGACTAAGGGGCTCCAAGTTCTTAAAGTTAAGGAAAATGTGTCTTCAAAGATATTTCCATGGTGGCTGTGAACATTGGCGTTCTATTCTCTCTGTGGAGATTTCATGGCTAAAAAGCTGATAATAATATACCTCACAGGGTTCTCCAGAAATTCTGGCAAAATAACACTGGAAGGGGAAAACATTCTGTGAAATAGGAGCCTGTATGTACTCATGATGACACACACAGACACACAGAGAAAACATACACGTTGAGGACAAGCTAGCAGAGTAGGCTATGATTTATCCAGACCTATGAGTCTAAGTATTAAACATTGACACCCCATTTGGAAGTGACTCCCTTTCTGCTCTTCCAGACAGTCCTGTGACCTTCCTTGACCAGCAAGCCGTTGCTGGCTTTCCGTTGACTCCTTTCACAGTCGTTCCATTGTTTTTTGTGTGTCAGACACAGGGATTGAGTTTGCCTTCCCAGAAATCTCATTGTTGTTACACTGGTTCAAGATAACCACCTCTCATCAAAGGGTTCTTTTCAGACAGGCCTTTTCGGTTCTATTTGATCTCAGAAGCAGCTCTGTGTTATCTGTGCTAATGCTTTTTCCACTGGAGTCGATAATCAACTGTAAACATATTTTTTGGCCCAAACTTTGATGATCACCATCAAATAGTTAATTAAACATCCTTACGTTTAAGACTCAGTGTTAGGCACTATGCAAAAATTAGCTAAAATGAGAGAGAGGGAGAGGGGACAAGAGTAAGGAGTAAGTTCGGGGCATTTCATCACAGAAACACATATTTTAAAAATTAGAAAGCATGTATGTATATTTCAAAATAGCTAGCAAAGAGGACTTGAAAATGCTCCCAACAGGCAGAAGTGATAAATACTCAAGGCGATGGATACTCTAAATACTTTGACTTGCTATTACACATTCTATGCATGTAACACAATATCACATGTAACACATAAATATGTGCATATATTATGTATCAATTTAAAAGAGCAAAGTTTTTTTCAGAGAGCAACCCAAGAGGTCCAATCCATGATGAATAGAAATTCCAGAAAGTGAAAAAAAAAAGAGTAAAGGGAATTGAGAAATGATATATATATATATGTATGTGTGTGTGTGTGTGTGTGTGTGTGTGTGTGTGTGTATACACATACACATATAGACATACCCACATGCACACATTATATATATATATGTATTATATATATACATTTTCTACAAGTGTCCCAAATAAGTAAACATCTACATAAGATAATTTTCTTGAAATAAATATGACTAATAGGCTTTGTTGCTCAAGTCATGCATTAAAATGAAGGATTGATCATGGTCCTTGTAGTCAACAAAGTATAAAGTGAAATATATATATAAAACAAATGAATTCTCTATATAATATAGGATATATTATATTATTCATATATTGGATTATATATTATATTATAGAATTCATATATATTTATAGAATATATTATATTATACAATTCATACATACACATAACCCAGAAAAGATTAGAAAACTTGTAACGGTGAAAGTGTTCTTGATATTGTCACTGTCTGGGCTAAAGTTTTATAGAAATCAGGAGAACATGGTTGGGAGAGAGAGTGAGGAGAAAGGAAGAGCCTGAATGTGGGAGAAAGGTTTCAGGACCAGCTACTAAAGCAGGGATTCACAACTTGTCTACGCAAATGAATAGAAAATCATGGTATTGCCTCAATCCAACTGGAAAATCAGTTCAACTAAGAATTTCTCTCTCTCTCAAAGAATTAGCAAAGGGCAAACTGTTTGAATTAGGAGTGTCCCTTCCTTAAAAAAAAAAACATTTTCCCTGATGGTAGAATTAACACACGTATGATAGGAAATTTAGAGAATTCAGTTAAACATAAAGAAGAAAACAATAATCACTCATCATTTTTCTGACCAGAAATAAGTCGCATTCCTAACATTTTAGGAATTCAGTATTTTTCTATACATATTAAAAACCACAATTTGGATCGTAACATAGAAACTGTTTTGTGATCTGCTTGTTTTCCTCATATTATCAGCATTTCCATGTGGTCAGTCTTTCGTTAATATCTTAACATTGTTTATTTTTCCAAAATACTTATTTTGGTTCCAATTTTTCACTATTATAAGTAACAACATGAGCATAATCTGTGCTCAAACCTCTGACTAGAAAGAATACCATATAAATTCTGAGAGGTGGAATTACTGGATAAAACATTCAAAATTGTAAAATTTGGGGTATCTATTTTTGGTTCTCTCTTTTTTGAAATATTTAGAAAGAGAATGCATTTCTATTCATTTCTGAGAGAAACAATATTTTCTGTGTCTCAAATAAGTAAACATCTATATAATTTTCTTAAATTAAATATGCCTAATAGGCTTTGCAGTGCAAGTCATCCATTAAAATGAAGTGTTGATCATGGTCCTTGCAGTCAACAAAGAATATAGTGAATTTTCACTGGCAACAGCAGAAAACAAAACTGAACTACACCGATGCATAATTATATTTCATATCTCTCCTGTAATTCGTGCTAGTATTTGTGCAATGTACCCACATATGGTGTAATTATTCTGAGAGCTATGTAAATATTGCTGCACCATCAGATAAACACATGAAATAAATGGTATGTTTGCAGAAAGACACTCACATGTTTCTATGCGTATTCTGAAGCTTGTTTCAAACAGCGGTGAGTTAATATTTCATTAAAAAGCGTGCTTTTACCTGACCATGGTTTATGAGGTTAAGAAGTGATTATTCTAATGAGGCCTCACAAAGGAAGATTCTGTCTACCCTAAAAGAACCTGGTGAGACAGAGGAAGAGAGGAGGAGCTCACAGATTTAATCAGAAAACCATCATTTTGTTTCTTCACCTGACTGAGTCCTTTCAAAACATGACCTCTGTAGCTGATGGCTCTAGTGACTCACCCTTGGGCAAAAGGACTGGATATAAGCCCCTTTAAAAGTCACGTTCCCACAAAGACAGAAGCCGTGTTCCAAGGTAACACATTTTGAAAGCCTTTAGTGAGGATGAGGGTGAGGGTGGGTGCCTTCTTGCACCCACATGTCCACAGAGCCTGTGAATTGAAATTCATCACCTTTGGTCTGGCTCGAAGGACACACTTTGTAGCCAGGGTGAAAACAGTAGCTGGTGTGAAAACAGTGAACGCAGAAGCACAATTGGTATTACGATGAACAACAGTCCATTCTGACAGCCTGTGATCTCAAAAACTTCCCAGGGCGTCTGGCCTGCCACAAACATCCCTCTATGTTGACTGTATTTTTGCCTGCTTCACAAGTTAATCTTAAGTGTATAAAATGCTGAATTTTTCCAAAGGTATTTTTTCTTTTCATGAAGCCAAGATAAAATATAAAAGTTCACATTTCAGCGATGTTTTCCCACCAGCTACTCATTGCAGTTGATGTCCACCAAGCTATCCTTTGATTTATCCAGACAGAGTTTTTTTAGACCTGGCTGGCATGTATAGACAAGAGGCCATGGTGAGGTTTTCTGGTTGGAAGGCAGAGAGGGAACAGGAAGGAAGCCACAGAGCTCAGGCCTGTCTCTGCAGGCCAGCACAACCTCCAGCCCCAAAGCGTCCATCAAGCTTGGGGGTGGAGGGCGGGGTGAGACACTCCAGGAGATGCAAGATTCAGACAACCACGCCAGGCGAGACCTACCTGTATTACTTCTCAGGCCTTCTAAGATATCCAACTGTGGACACCTATCCAAGCGCTGGGAAGAACCTGTTTCAACACGAGAACCTCTAAAACAAAGACTTTTTTTTCTGCAACATCTCCAACGAGAATGCCCGAGCCTATATCCCGGAAGGGCTGGGCACAGCACAGCACTGGCAGAAAGGTTATCCCTCATGAATTCATCTGCGTTGGGGGAAGATGACTTTAAAGGTACATTTGCCCCGCCTCCTCCTTTCCTTCGGGGCAAAGTGTTAACTGAAGCAGTTTTGGCTGCTTGCCTTTGGTCAGGACGCAGACAGTGAAATGCTTGTCAATGAGTATCTGCTCTTCAACTCATTTTTTGCCAAACACACTGAGAGTCCTGTACCCCCAAGTCAGAATGTCAGGAAGGAAGACACTGGGAAAGAGGAGTCTTTGTTTTAATTCAGCACCAAGATATATTCACCATCAAATTTTCCAGAAATAGAACTGAATGGATGGGACAGGTTTCACTGTCCAGTAAGCCCCCGACATATGACGGAGTTCTGTTACAGGAGCATGCTTGTAAGTCTAATGTATTTGTGAGTCTGACAAAGTTAGCCTAGGTACCCAACTAACACAATTGGCTATACCAGCTATATGGTTACTGTTTATATGCTTGCTTCCAGACATCTGGGCTTGAAATAAAGATGCAGGACTGCTTCCTACAGTCCGGTACAGTAAAGTACACAAAAGCACAACCACTTGTAGAGGATGCATGCATGTGACAATGCATACCCAACACATGAACTAACTTACATGATTGGACAAATGAACCCACATTCATATTTTTGCAGGTTTGCAACTTGAAGGTTCATATGTAGGGGACTTACTGTACTCTCAAGCAACAAGACTGAACCAGCTTCTAACTGTTGCTAGCCCAGCAGCAGGTATTTCAACACTGACTGGTCCTGGACAAATCTATCCTCCACTTTACTTTGACAACAAGGAAGACTCTCCCATATTTGAACATCAAGAATCCAAATTTCCATCATTTATAATTCAGTAAGACAGCGGAAGTTTGCTCACACCTTATAAAACCACTGTGGAGAACCTTAAATGTCCCCACCTTCCTACCCCGAGCCTCAGATTGTGAGCCTAGGATTGTGTGACCTGGGAGAGATGTTCCAGAGATAATACTGCGTTGGGTCTTATGACCTCTGCAGCCCGCCTACCTCAGGGGGAGAATTTTATGTAATTCTTATCTGCGGTTGGGAATCACAGAAGGTGGATTCCTTGGCATTCAAATACAGGAAAGCTTCTTGTGCCAAGAGTGGGAGTGGTAGACGCTGGCCACTGCTGGGGATGGAGAGGCATGTGGACAACACACTGGGGACCAGGCCCACTATCAGGGGAGAGGGGACCTGCTGGAAGCCCAGACCTCACCTGCACACAACCTGCTTATGTAGCAAATCCTCTGCTTTTATCTAACAGTGGAGCTCGTGGGGCTAAGAGACAGACAACACTCTAAACATCGGAGGGTAAAGAACAAAAGGAAAGAGACAGTCAAAGGCAGGACTTCTCTCCTGGGGAAGGATCATCTGTTATTATTTTTGGAATGAATGCTAGACATGAGACTTGGACCAGAACGTATTGCACTCAAGAAAGCTATTAATACCTCTCTTAAATTCTTGCCACCACTTAATTGAGAACATCAAGGAATTACATCAACAACATTTCATAAAACAAACAAACAAAAAACCTCGAAACCCCCACAACTCTAAATTAACAATAATAAATAAATAAGCAAACATGCTTCTTGGCCACGCTCTTTTCATCTCTTAGAAGAAAGCGGGGGGCCCCAACCTGGCAACCACGGGAGGATGTGCAGGGAGGATTTCTGCGGATAAGGAGACCCCACTTCCGCTGAAGCTCAGACAGCATCGTCACACCCAACAGCCCGAAACGCACCCGAGGACCGCAGGTGCAGCGTGTCTCACTCGCACACTCACCTGACCGTGGGACGACGGCAGCGCGGCATAGGCCAGGGACTGACCCATCACTCCTTTCTGCTTCATGAGAAGCATGCGTTTCTGGTCCTCACTCAGGTGTGCCCTGGGAGCCTGGAGCTGGGGCGGCGGCGGCGGCGGCTGCGGCTGCTGCTGGGGCTGCATAAATGGCGTCAGGGGGTTTTTGTTGGGGTTGGCCATCGGGGGGGTCATCCTCTGACCCAAGTCCGCGTTGAAGTGGGTCAGAGGCTTCGTGTTGCCGTAGGTGAGAAGGTTGTGCTGTTTGCTCAAGGAGTTGGGGCCTAAGTTATTTGGCTGCTGATTGATCATGTTCATGTGATTCTGAGGGAGGTAGTTGTTCATGGTCGTCTTCTGCAGGTTGCTTGCCATGGGAGGCACTAGAGGGTTTTGGTTGTTAAAGGCTTGGGGGTACATCATGGGGCTATTTGGTTTTTCTGCAGGAAAAGCTGCTCCGTATGGACTGGACGGAGGCCCCAAGGGAGACCAGCTGGAGGTCTGACTCGAGTGCTGCTGGGGCTTCTGCTGCATGAGCTTGGCCCTCTGCTGCTGCTGGGCGGCCATCTGCTTGAGCTGCTCCGCGGGGGACATATCAGAGCTGGGCACAGCCACAGGGCCTGAGCCTGCACCGGCCACCACCGTCGCTGCTGCTGGGTTCAGGAGATAGCCGTTCCCAGGCCGAGGGGGTGCTTGGCCCGGAGTGTGGGCCTGGCTTGGCGTCTGAGGGGACTGGGCAGCACAGTTGGCGGGCGAGCCAGCAGGGTTGGGAGCCACGGGCGTGTTGGCAACAGACGGCAAACTCGTGGCAGTGGAGACGGCCGAAAAGGGAGGCCCCGACGAAGAAGGCCTGGCCTGGGGAGAGCCCAAGGAGACGTGTGTGAAAGGGGAGTGAGACGGGTCGCTCTTCACACTCGCGCTCTCCTGGGAGAGAGGGGTCTCAGCCGCCGGCTGTGAGAATTCTGGCTCCTTCTTCTCTTCAAAGTCTTCGTTGAACAGGTCCTGTATGTCATCTTCGGGGACCGTGTTGGCCAGCTCATCGATTAATTCTTGCCACTCCTGATCGTTCAGGTTGATGTCTGAGAACAGCTTGTTCTGATTAGAAAGAGACGTCTCGGATGTGTCTATGCACGTCGGGTCGTCGAGAGGTTCCTGTTTGAGGTCTTTGCCCTGCAGGAGGGTGAAGCCATGTTCTAGGTCACTGCAGCCGTTGACGGGGAGTTTGATCTCGGGGAGCCTGCCGTTCTTCCCGAGATCTTCTAGAAGCCCAGGAGTGTGGGTCCCGCTGTTCGGTAAGGGCAAAGAAGGCTTCAGGTCAAGTTGGTGAAGAGGGGACGCAGAGGGCAGCGGCATGTTGTTGGGCAAGTTGTTGATAGCGTCCATCCCTGCAGAAATGTCCTTCCGGATCCGCTTGCTGGTGGGAGAAAAATTCCCATCGCAAGCACCATTCTGCTGGTCTCCATTAAGCGGGGATCGGGCTCCTTCCAGCTTCCTTTTCACCGTCTCTTGGAGCTGGAAAAGAAACAGGGAAGAGGATGACTAAATCTCAAGTCATATTTTACTCCCTAAGCGTCGGGATGGGTATTGTTCTGAGTTAACTTTTATATGCTTTAGAACACAGAGGAAAGCAATTCGACTTCTCATTTCAAAATCAGGCAACACTGCCATGCACATTCGATGGGAAAAGGCTTCATCTTTTTAAAATTTTTCATATTTCGGGTCAAGTCTCACTCTGCCACTCCGGCTGGAGTACAAGGCACAATCGGGGCTAACCACAGCCTCGACCTCCTAGACTCAGCAATCTTCCTGCCTCAGTCTCCAAGCACATGATGCACACCACCATGCCTGGCTAATTAAAACAAAAATTTTTTGTAGAGTTGAGGTCTTGCTATGTTGCCTAGGCTGGTCTCGAACCTCTGGGCTCAAGCAATTCTCCTGCTTTGGCCTTCCAGAATTACAGGCCTGAGTCACCATGCCCAGACAGAAAAAGATTTTAAATCTAAAAGCAGAGCTCACAGGGCTAAGAGACAGGCAACAATCTAAAAATTGGAGAGTGGACAACAAAAGGAAAGAGACAGTTAAAGGCAGGACTCCTCTCACAGGGAAGGATCATCTGTTATTATTTTCAGAATGAATGCTAGAGATGAAACTTGGACCAGAATGTATCACATTCAAGAAAGCTGTTAATACCTCTCTTAAATTCTTACCACAACTTAATTGAGAACATCAAGGAATTAAATCAACAACATTTCACAATATACTAAAAAAACCCTCTAAGAATATAGAATTTGACATATTTACTGAATAGCATAGAACTGAAAATTCGTGTTTAACGTCAACTTTTTTTTTTTTTTTTGAGTCGGAGCCTCATTCCATCACCCAGGTTGGAGTGCGGTGGCACGTTCACAGCCACCTCAGTGTTGACGTGCTGGGCTTCTGTGGTCCTTCTGCTTGAGCTTTCCCAAGTAGCCGGAACTACAGGCGCACGCTACAATGCCCGGCTAATTTTTTCATTTATTGTAGAGATGAGGTCTCACCAAGTTGCTCAGGCTGGTCTCAAACCCGGGCTCAGGCAATCCTCTAGCCTCAGCCCCCCAAAGTGCTAGGATTACAGGCTTGAGCCACTGCTCCCGGCCAACGTCAACTTCTGAAGCTTCCTTTCAGTCCTTATTTGGCTTTGCCTTTCCAGCACC
Source organism: Carlito syrichta (assembly GCF_000164805.1). Classification (NCBI taxonomy): domain Eukaryota; kingdom Metazoa; phylum Chordata; class Mammalia; order Primates; family Tarsiidae; genus Carlito; species Carlito syrichta. Next base: position 319,367 of record NW_007247145.1, on the reverse strand, counting down.
TTGGGATACAGTATCCCACTCTCTAAAAGCCTGTTTCCACTGCACAATGCCTTTTCCTGATTTTCCCTTTCTCTCCATCATCAGCTCTTTCTCAGTCTCTTAGAATTCTTTCCATGGGATTCTTCCATGTTTTGTCTTAAGTTTCCCTCCCCTGTCCCCCGCCCCCTTTTTTTTTTTGAGACAGGTCTCACTCAGGTTGGAGTGCAGTGGTACAACCTGGGATCACTGCAGCCTCAGCCTCATGGGCTTAGGTGATCCTCCCATCTCTGCCTCCCGAGTAGCCTGGGACTACAGATGCACAATACCACGCTTGACTAATTTCTGCATTTTTTGTAGAGACAAGGTCTTGCTATGCTATGTTGCCTAGGCTGGTCTTGAACTCCTGGGCTCAAGCAGTCTTTCCACCTTGGCCTCCCAAAATGCTGGGATTCTAGGTGTGAGCAACTGCGTCTGGCTCTTTTCCCTTCCTTCTGCTCATTCAACATGCTGCCCTAGACAGTTTCATCTATGACTATGGCTCCAGCTATCTTTTCCAGGCTGAGGGGCCCCAAACAATGTATGCAACCCCGTCTCCTCTGTTCCACCAAGTCCAATGTCCTCCTGCTGGACATTTCACAGACATCTGAAGCCCAGCATGCCCCAGAACTGAGCTTATTATTTCTTGTGACTCAAGTATGATCCTCACAAGTGTTCCCTATCTCAGGATGTATCCAGCTCCCCAAGTCAGAAACTTAAGCGTTTTTTCCCTGAAACCACCCACCTCACCAGTCACCAAACCCTATGGGCTCAACCTCAAAATGTCATGCTAACAGGCACACTCACCTCCATCCTCACTGCTATTGTCCTTGGCCAGGCCACACATGATCTCTCTCTCTCTCTCTCTCTCTCTCTCGGGGGGGTACCATATTTATTTATTTGAAGGAATGATACAAATCAAAGAACTGAAATGGATGTTTGGTACAACCTATAGAAAAGGTAAAAGAAACCCCAACATGCATGCACTGCCTTGGTGATCAAGGAAGTCACCCAGTGGCTATGGGGAAGCTTAGCTGTCAACACTTTTTCCCAGGGAGGTGAGTTCGTCAAAGAGATATTCTGCCATGCCAGATTCAGGGGCTCCCATCTTGTGCAAGCAGGTTATGCAGTCACCAATTCTTTGCTGGATTTCACATGCTCACTCAGGTAATGGGTTCTTATCTGCTGGGTAAGATAGTATAGAGACAGGAGCACTAGCTCTGGAGTCAGAATACCTGGGTTCAGACTCCAATCCCCTCCCTAAGAGTGACTATAAGCTGGGCTCGGTGGCTCAGCCTGGGTGTTCTTATCTACAAAGTGGGTTAATAACATCTAACTCACAGAGTAACTGTGAGGGTAAATTTAAATAAAATGATATGGCCGGGTTCAGTGGCTCAGCCTGTCATTCACTTTGGGAAGCCGAGGTGAGTGGACTGCCTGAGTCCGTGGGTTCAAAACCAGCCCGGGCAACTTGGTGAGACCTCGTCTCTACAATAAATCAAAAATTAGCCGAGCGTGGTAGCATGCACTTGTAGTTCCGGCTACTTGGAAGGCTGAGGCGGAAGGATCGCTGGAGCCCAGTGGGTTGACGCTGGGGTGGCTGTGAGCTGCCACTGCACTCCAGCCTGGGCAACAGAATGAGAGTCTAATTCAAAAAAAAAAAAAAAAAAGAAAGAAATAAGACAGAAGACATGTACACCTGGTATCCAGCAAGCACTCACTGAGCCCTAGCTTTAGTTTTAAAATTCAGTGACACCAGCAGTCACAACTGCAATGGAGACAGAATGCTTCCTGGACCCTCAAGATACAAATAGGTAGGATGATAATATTTCTGTTCCCTAGCCAGCAAAACCCTAATGTTTTCCAAGCATCTGTTGTAGCTTTTTAAAATATGAACAACAAATATCAAATTTGCAATTCAAGCCGAAGTCCAAGTGCTAATGCATTCATGTCCTAGATTGTAGAACAGCAGAGGCTGGATCGTTGAGGTCCAAATCAAACACGTCTTCAGCATGCCACCTGAATGGTGGTGCTGAGTAGTTCCTTTTTCTTGAGGGCCTAGCGTTCTCCAGGGCTGACCCCTTTAACTCCAATCTCTGGATTTACATATTTCATGTGGTAGTCTTTTGGAATATAAGCAAGACATCCCCGAAGATGCTATGGCTTTTATGTTTTGTTACATCCTAAATAGCAGAATCATCTTTGCATTCCTTCTGTCTGTCTCATCTCCCTCATTAGGTGGAAAGGTGGTCTGAGAGTCTAGTTCTCTCTGATGTCCCTCTTGGGAGACAGAGGAAGGCAGGGAGGAAGACACAGAGCCGCTACGTGTTGAGAAGGCTAACCCCAAGCTCTCTGCTCAGAGAGCAGGAGTATGGCTGGCTGTGCACAGGGAAATGACCCCTCCAGCCCCCTCCATTCCCCCTCCCCCTTGCCCAAAGACTCAGGGCTGAGTCTCATCCCAAATAGCTCATTCTAGAAAGTCCCTGGCCCTCCTGCCTACCAAGGCTGGGGGCCTCTTAGCATGATTGTGTCCTCGTGGGAGAATCACAGACACTCTTCACTGAGCACCTGCCTCCTTGTTCCTGTATCACTGTGATTACATATAAATGTTTTCTCCCATTAAGGGAAGCTGTGGTGCCAGGTACTGAAGGGTGCTGTTCATCCAATGCCTATGACAATATGGGCTGCTATCATGTGTCAATTACTTGGAAGGAAACAATTCCTCTTCCATAATGGCTCAGGCATGGTCCTCCTGTCTCCAGTGTGGCTTTGATGGCTTGTGTGTCGGTAAAACTGTGGTGTGTGTGGGGGAGGGAGAGAGAGGGAGAGGGAAGAGGGAGACGGAGAGAGGGAGACAGGGTGGAAGGAGGGGGGAAGAGAGGGAGAGAGAGGGAAAGAGTGAGGGAGAGGGAGAGAGGAAGGGAGGGGAGAGAGAGGCACAGAGAGACAGAGAAAGACAAAATGGTGGTGGTGGGATGCATTGTGCTCAGACCAGCAGGAACAAGAATGACTGTGCCTTTGGAGTGACGAAGCATTTTTACACAGAATCACAGTTTCTCCTCACAGCAGCCTTTGGGGCAGACCGTGTGCTGGTCTGAAGGTACTATAAAGGAACGTTCTGGGGAAGGTGGGATGGTATGGCCAGGATCACCAGGCCTCTGCTGACATAGGGGGTCTCGTTCCCAGCAGATTCTTGGTGTCCCCTGGGCCAGCGTGTCCATGACAAAGAGCTCCTTTCTTCCTTTAGACTTTGAGCAGTGCTAGCAAGTTCCAAGAAACTCTCATGGCCCTGTCCTCGATTTTGCCCAGAACTGGGCAGGATCACTGAGCTTGAGATAAAGATGGTAACATGACAATGAACAATGGAGATGCCGAGAAAGGAAACATTAGAGAAATCCATCCTATCCCTTTTCCCCTACCCCTTGAGAATCTAAAAGGAAGGTTTCATGACATACGTCTTACAGACAGGGACTGAGGCATGGCGAGATTCAGTAGCACCTCTGGATTACAGAGCTTGGCGGGCAGGGTGGGAGGTGGCTAAACCCAGGTCTGATCCCACAGTCCACACGGCGCTCTCATCAGCGTGGACGAAGAAGCACCGTCGTGCCTTCCTCGGTGGCTGGGGCTCTACTGTCCACCGTGGTAATGCCCTCTCACTGTGTTTTCCAGAATCCTCCTTGACTCCACCCTCTCCTTTCCACCCACACCCAATGACATGTCAAGAAATAGCTGTTCTTATCATCTACACGTTTTATTCTCATCTTCCACCCCCAATGCCACTGCCTTCTTGAGTTCCTCAACACTTCTCTCAGGGATTTCTGTGGTGGTGTCTGCCCACTCTCTCTGCCCTGGTCCTGCCTCCTCCAATCCATTGTCAGCATTGGGGCTGTCATTGTACTTTTTTATTTTTTATTTTTTGAGTTGGAGTCTCACGCTGTCGCCCAGACTGGAGTGCAGTGGCCGCTCCCGGCCACCGCAGCCTCGACCTCCTGGGCGCCGGCGATCCTTCCGCCTCAGCCTTCGGAGTAGCTGGAACTACAGGCGTGCGCTACCACACCGGGCTGATTTTTGATTTATTGTAGAGATGAGGTCGCACCAAGTTGCCCAGGCGGGTCTCGTACCCGCAGGCTCAGGCAATTCACTCACCTCAGCCTCCCAAAGGCGCAGGATTACAGGCTGAGCCACCGAGCCTGGCTGCATTTTACTTTTTTAAATGCAGTATGAGTCTGATCGTGCCCATTCTACACTTTCATCTCTTTCATTTCTATTTTTGTTTAAGAGACAGTTTCTCACTATGCTGCCCAGGCTGGTCTTGAACTCTAGGACTCAAGCAATCCTTTTGCCTCAACCTCCCCAAGTGCTGGGATTACAGGCGTGAGCCACTGCTCCTGACCTTTCTTTTCTTTTGGCTCCTTTGAAGCTGCCCACCGTCTTCTGGATCATCAAGGCTGTTACACACCTCCGCTCTGCTCAACTCTCTGGGCTCACCCATCACCCCTGATCTTCCTCCACTTGCCTCTAACCCCAATCAATTCCTAACTTTCTGTCATATTTCATTATTTGCAGTGCCCGGGGCACAGTGTGTTTGTCCTCTCTGAGCTTTTCCCTACGTTACTCTCTTATCCAGCTTCTGCCCCTGACAGGTGCTATCTTCCACTCCAGTCTAGACATGAGCTACTCTCCAGTTTCTCTTGACAGCCCTTCTCCACAGCTCACGGTCTCCCACGCGTTCCCATGACACCCTAACACGCATCACGCTGCAACTATTTTCCACTTCCTCTGTGGACGAACAGACGAATACGTCAAAGAGCTCTCAAAGAACCACTATGAGTTTATGCACTTGGTTCCCAAAGCAGGCACTTGAAAATGTTGGACTGTATAGTGTTTTGTTTTCGTTTTTGAGTCGGGACTTCACTCTGTTGCCCAGGCTTGAGTGCAGTGGCACCATCACAGTTCAATGCAGCCTCGACCTCCTGGGCTCAGATGATCCTTCTGCTTCAGCCTGCTGAGCAGCTGGAACTGTGGGCATGTGCCACCATGCCCAGTTAATTTTTTTTAAAACAATTTTTTGGCCAGACATGGTGGCTCATGCCTGTAATCCCAGCACTTTGGGAGGCAGAGGCAAGAGGATTGCCTGAGTCCAGGAGTTCGAGACCAGCCTGGGCAACTTGGTGAGATCTCATCTCTACAATAAATAAATAAATAAATAAATAAATAAATAAATAAATAAATAAATAATAGCTGAGTGTGGTGGCATGTATTTGTGGTTCCAGTTACTTGGAAGGCTGAGGTGGAAGGAGCACCTGAGCCCAGCAGGTTGAGGCTGTGGTGGCTGGGAGTGTGCCACTGCACTTCAGCCTGGGCGACAGTGAGACTCCTACTCAAAAAAAAAGTTTTTTTGGGGGGGGGTAGAGACATGATCTTGCTATGCTGCCTAGGCTGGTCTCGAATTCCTGGACTTAAGTAATCCCCCTGCCTTGGCCTCCAAAAGTGCTGGGGTTACAGCAGTGAGCCACTGCGCTTGGTCCTGTATAGTATTTTCAGAATAAAAGTACAATTTCTTTCAGTTACTTTAAAATACTGAAAATGGAACACCCCTTCCTTCATATTTTTAAGCACCCTAAGGGTTCAGGGAATCCCTGTTGAGAACCACCAGAGAGCGTATGAAGTATTTCGTGTGAAAGAGAACTCAAACTGAAATCCTGAGACTTTGAGCGACATCACCAAGGTCCCATGTGTTCGTGTGTACGTGAGCCCCAAACACTGAATATTTTCATACTTGAACTTTACATTTCCACACAAAGCCTTCAAGTGGTTTTCTTCCACTGAAGTAGCTCCTCCAGTAGAAAGTGTGAACGCGTTTCCTTCACCGACTGTTAGAGAAACAACCTTCTCCCCACACTTGAAGATGAGTTCGCATCTCAGTTTGCAGATGCCATAACTAATTTAGAGACCCAAAGAGAACATTTGGTCATTTTGATCTGTTCTGGTCAAACTCAAAGATGATTCACCGGAATCAATTTTCACATGGTTATTCTCTTTTCATTCTACCAGCAGATAATAAGCCTATGGACACATGGACGGATTTGACTTGCTTATTTAATAAGTGACCCAGAATACTCATGTGTTAGATATTTTAATTAGTGGAATATGAATAGTGTGCAAAACACTTCAAGAACTGTCTTCTAGATTTATGCACCCTTAGAAAGGATCTTTGGAGGTTTATTTAGAGATTCCATTTTTTTTGTAATGAGTTTTCAACTTTCATGTAACTCGTTACTTGGGAAGCTGTTAAAAGTTTCAGTTTTAGTTGCCTAGGGTGGGGTCCAGATTGGGACACAGGGTGGAAGCAGAGATATCTAAAGAAATGTAATAAAATTTCAGATTCTTCTGATGCTCTTGGTCTAGGACCCCTCGCTTTGAGAAATTCTGATCTAGTTAAATTATTTTGTTGGATTTTGACACTGCGAGGCTGGTGGCTTTTTTTTTTTTTTAGAAACACATTCACACACAAACCTAATGTCACTGTAAGATATTCCTGAGTTGTCTGGTGATACCCTGGGGCATCTAAACAGAACTGAGAGGCAATGATCTCGAGTGGGCTTTTTCAAACTTCAGAGGAACCTGAGCTCTGTAGAAGTTTGCTGGATATCTAGAACACTTTTCATGAAACTGTATTTTCTATGTTGTAGGTATCTCTGAGCACAGTAATATCCCAGTCCACCCCCTACCCCCACATTATATCCTGAGCTTCATCTTCATTCATTGAATTGGGAGGATGCTATAGGTCTATGTGCCAGGCATGTGCTAGGTGCTGAGGGGTGAACTCATTCCCAAGAGCAAAGCCCACACCAAGAGGTAAACGTGTCCATACATATGTTGACACAAGTCGGGTACATTCTTTTTAAAGAGATCTGTGTGCAGGGTGGAGCAACAGGAAAGAAAGAAGAAAAATCTTATTACAGCTTCTGAAGCCTCTTCTGTCAACTTTACACACTCCTAACATTACTTTAGAGAGAAAACAACTTTACTGCATAGGAATTAAACAAATTTATACATATGTTTAGTTATATATATAAATAAATATTTATATATATTTCAGTTATATAAATATATACAAATAAATATATAATATATAAATATATATTTAGTTATATATCAATAATAAATAAATAAATGTATGTATGTATGTATGTATGTATGTATATTCAACATAAGAGCCAAGTGTTCAAAACCTTTGCTTGTGACTGGCATCCCAGAATCCGGCTTCCGTGGACCTGGTCAGTGGGAAATGCTGGTTCTCTGGAGGAATGTCAGCCAAAAGCAGTTAAAAATCTCCATTCTGAAATGCTCCAGAAAGCACAAGATGGTCATTAAAGGGAACTCACCCTCTTAGCGGGCTTCTGAACCATCAGCTGAAGGGCCCCAAGGGGACACTGTAAAGCCCTCAGCCCAAGGGAGCAGGGCCCTTCAAAACATTGTGAGGTCCTTGGACGTTATTTTTAGAAATAACCAAAATCTTTTTTTTTCTTTCTGCTGTGAGATTTAAAACTCTATTCCCAAGAAGTCTTAGATGTACACAAGGTTGATGTACCTCTTTTCATTGTCTGGGACATGGGTGCTCACCCAATTCCAGCTGTAGGAGCCAAAGCAACGTTCTTATTTAGTTACTCTTCAAAAACATCTTAAACCTTGTGTGTGTGTGTGTGTGTGTGTGTGTGTGTGTGTGTGTGTGTGTGTGTGTCTGAATGTTTAGGTATGTTTTTATCCGTGAAGTATGCATAAACATGTAATCGGCACCGTATGAATGCACAACATATTGGGAACAGATCATAAAACATCGAGAGCAGTGGCAGAAGAAGCTCTCAACATTTAGAAACCCTAAGTCCCAAGATCCCCTCAAATCTCGCATTTTCAAGTACATAAATGTTTGTACAGGCTCCTGGCTTCCTCCCAACTGAATGAATAAATTATGTTTTCCTCACAAGTCCCACGAATCCTGTGTACTCCTTATATCTGAAGTTATAAAGTTTCTCACAAACTCCACACATGCAGTTTAAGTTGGTGTGTTGACAAAATTATTAGCTACTCATTAAAAACAACATGGTTATCTTGGCAAGTGCCAAAGCTATATGATTTTCAAATCTCTTCACACAGTTTTCAGTAGAATGCTGTAAATGTCGACTTTTTTTCAATCAGAGAAGTTGTTTCACTGCTTGCTAAATGTTTTAAGATATTATTATCATATGCTATTCTAATTGGTTATAGAGAGCTTTCCATGTGTCAGGTTTTAAGCAAAATGCTTTGCCTATATTACCTCAATTAAGTCTCACGATAACCTATGCTAGACATATTCTCTGTGCAGAAGGATGGACACCCCTAGCCCCTGGGTTCAGAAAGGTTAGGCAGTTTATCTTAAGGCACACAGCAGAGCCCTCCTCAGTTTTGCCTGCCTCTCAAATCCATGCACTTACCTACTCTGCTCTTCTGCATCTGATGAGTTCTATCCCAAACTTTAGCAAAACTTTTTTTTAAATGTCGGCCAAGTGGCTGGGTGCAGTGGCTCATGCCTGTAATTCCAGCACTTTGGAGGCTGAGGTGGAAGAACTGCTGAGGCCAGGAGTTCAAGACCAGCTTGGGCAACATAGGAGGATCTCATCTCTACAAGAAAACAAATCAGCTGGGCATGGTGGCATGTCCCTGTAGTTCCAGGCTGAGGCATATGGATCACCTGATCCCAGGAGGTCAAGGCTGTGGTAAGCCCTGACTGTGCCACTGCCCTCCAGCCTGGATGACACAGAGTGAGATACTGCCTAAAAAAACAAAACAAAACAAAAACCCCCAAACAACCTGGTAAAATGTCTGAGACGCCTGGGTCATGATGTTCTAAAAAGGATGTGTTCGTGTCTTTGAGTCAGATCTGGCTGGCTGATTCACAGAAAAGTGCTGTGCTTCCTCTACAAGGAAAGATGTCACTCTGCAAATTTAGCATGTGATTTGAGAAGTGATGATAGCTACAGCCCTGAAAACTTCAGGAAAAAGCAGATGTGTGTATCCCAGTGGGAGTGACCAACACTCCGCAGTTTTCTGTAGGAAGATCTCCTCTGAGATTGGTGGCTGCCATCAGAACTCCACAGTCCAAACCTTGGTTGCCGTCTACACACACACACACACAAAGAGTCCATTTCACTTATTTATTTATTTTTAAAGAAATATATTTAACGAATGTAGTTTTAAAATATATTTTTATTTTTTTTGAGTTGGAGTCTCACTCTGTCACACAGACTGGAGTGCAGTGGCCGCTCCCGGCCACCGCAGCCTCGATGTGCTGGGCTCTGGTGATCCTTCCCCCTCAGCCTTCCAAGTAGCTGGAACTACAGGTGCGTGCTACCATGCTTGGCTAATTTTTTGATTTATTGTAGAGATGAGGTCTCGCCAAGTTGTCCAGGCAGATCTCGAACCTACGGGCTCAGGCAATCCACTCACCTTGGTCTCCCAAAGCGCTGGGATTACAGGCTGAGCCACCGAGCCTAGAAAAATATATTTATTTTTGAGTAAATAAGTAAACGCAGTGGCTGATCATGGCTCATGGAAGCCTTGATCTCCTGGGCTCAGGCCTCAGCCTCCAAGTAGCTGGAACTACAGACATATGACACTACATCTGGCTGATTTTTTTCTTTCTTTTTTTTTTTTTTGGTAGAGATGAGGTCTCACTATGTTGTCCAGGCTGGTCTCGAACTCCTGGGCTCAAAGGTTTCTCCAGCCACAGCCTTCCAAAGTTCTGGAATTACAGGCCTAAGTCACAGAGCCCGGCCCACGACATTTATTTTTAAGGATGATAACTAATTTCCTTAGGAATATGTTCTAATTAGCTCTTACTAGAAGTCATACATACATTTTCTGTTCAAGGAGGCTTATACGCATGGCCTTGTGTTACCATCTGAAATGCCTAATGGGGTTTTATTTAGAGCTGCAAAGATGCTGGGGAGGAAGAAGGGAAAGTTTAGGGAGAAAGAGGTGAAGAAAAGATCAGACCTTATCTGCCTCGCTCCCAGCTCCCAGCTTAAGACGCACACCTGCCACACAGACCAAAAAGCAGGCATGTTGGAACCGCATTTGTTTATTTTCTGGGAGGAGGAAGGTGGAAGGAGAAATACTTCAGGGAGGCCCCATACTTTTCTCTCTCTTGGGGAGGAATCAAGAATATTTTTATTTCATCGTTTACTCAAAAAGTCCCTTCTCATTTTTGTTTTTAGCTCCTTCCAGGAGACCGTGCTCTTCAACATAGTCAAGTTGGGCACTGGCTTAGGGGATGCAGCACCCAGACCTGAAGACCTTTCTGAGTGGCATCCCGGGATGTGCTTCTCTCCCCTTGGAAGATAAAAGTGTTGAAATAAGATATTCCGGTGTATAAAAAGTCCTGTATCCCTCGAAGAGGTGGCCGAACACTGCTCTTTCTTCCTTGTGAGTTAGGGTTTGCATAGTGCAGCCATCCCAGGCACAGCTGGCTTTTGGGAGGGAATTCTCAATCTCTCTCTCTCTCTACCTCTCCCTTCCTCCCTCCCTCTTTCTCTTCCTTTTCCCCTTCCCTCTTTCTTCCATGCTCTTTCTCTCTCCATCTCTCCCTCCTTCTCTCTCTCTCTCTCTCTCTCACACACACACACACATCCATTTCACACACACACACACACACATACACATCCATTTCAGTGAGCAAGTTCAAACCAGGATATAATTCTTATTTCTAGACAGTATTTGGCTCTCAGGCCTCCATTTCATAGCAGGCTCTTACTCCAAATCCGAAGGCTTGGGGACATGCCTTCATTCACCAACAAGGCAACTACGCTTATGTCCATGCCTTTTTAAGGAGCTGCCCACACGCCAGAGTCCAGGCAGAATTCGAGGACTGTCCTCTCCAGGATGAATCCCCGAGGGGTGAAGATGCCCCCATGGAGACAGGTGCATCCTCACCTACCGACAATCATGGTGGTCATTTCACCAGCTCTGCTGAGCCGGGCAGTGTGGGCACCACGCCCTCAGCCTGTGAACAGCAGTGCCCGGAGCCTGTCGCCAGGGCTTTCATCTGCTGGGCAAAGCTGCTCCGCTCCATCCCACCAGCTGAAATTCATTTTTCAAAAGAAATTAGACCAAGGTACTGTTGTTATAGCAACAGTCAGAGTCATTTACACAGCCTCTTCCCCACAACCTCGCTGACTTCTGTGGGCAGTGGTTTCAATTATGTAGAGGGAGTGAACAAGGCTGAGCCTGGCAGACCCTTTATCAGCCCTTTAAGAAGTGGAAGCCTAAATCCTCTGTGTCCAATCTGAGGCTCAAAGACAACCGGACTTCACCGTGACCCACAGTGGCTTCCCAGTCCTGAAAGTCCAGTGAGCAGGGAAGACAGGGGAAAAAATGTTTGGATTTAATGTTTTCATCTCCTGGGTGGGAACAGGACATGGGACCCCTGAGTTTTCTGGGTTAACCAAGTCCAGGGCATTTCAGAATAGGAATTTCTAGTGAGGACAGTAATGTGAATTCTGAAGTGGCTTCATTCCTTTAGTCCCCCAGAACTTTATTCTTGGGGATGCAGGATTTGCAATATGATAGCCCACTCTAACCTCTAAAAGAAACAGTCAACTCTAAAATGCTCCTTCTAGACAAAAACACACACTTATGACTGAATCTTTTTTTTTTTTGAGTTGGAGTTTCACTCAGTCACCCAGACTGGAGTGCAGTGGCCGCTCCCGGCCACCGCAGCCTTGACCTGCTGGGCTCCGGCGATCCTTCCGCCTCAGCCTTCCGAGTAGCTGGAACTACAGGCGCGCGCTACCACGTCCGACTAATTTTTGATTTGTTGTAGAGATGAGGTCTCGTCAAGTTGCCCAGGCGGGTCTGAACCCATGGGCTCAGGCAATCCACTCACTCCAGCCTCCCAAAGCGCGGGATTACAGGCTGAGCTACCGAGCCTGGCCATGACTGAATCTTTATGGCAAATATCTTTCCAGAGAAGTGCAACAATGAACCAGGCTATATCCACCTGAGGGATACACCAAGGTGGGGAGAGTCTGAGAGTGCCCATGACTGGACACCAAATTGGGCCTCCCAGTGTGTATGTTGAAATCCTAATCCCCGGTAGCTCACAATGTGACTATATTTGGAGATAGCATCCTTAAAGAGGCAACTAAGTGAAGACAAGGTCACTAGGTTATATCCTAATCCAATACGACTGGTGTCCTTCTAAGAGGAGCTTAAAACTCAGGTATAGAGAAAAGGCCATGGGAGGATACTGAAAGATGACCACCATCCAGCAGACAAGGGGAGAGGCCTGTCTCACTCCTTCTGAGCTGCGATAACAAAATACAATACAATGACTGGGCCATTTACAAAGAACAGAAATGTATTTCTCACAGAGTTCTGGAGGCTGTGAAGTCCAAGATCAAGGCGCTCAGCAGTGTCTAGATCTGGTGAAGGCCCATTCCTCATAAGATGGCACTGTCTAGGTGTCCCCAAATGGCAGAAGAGATGAAAAGGCAGAAGGGGACACTGTGTCCTCCCAAGGTGGAGAGCGGAAGGGCAAAGGGAAAGGCTTAAGCCAGTTCCCTCCAGCCCTTTCAGAAGGCATTAATCCATTATGAGTGAGAGGCCCTTGTGACAATACCATTTCCCACAAGGCCCACCTCTTAGTCCTACCACAAATCCTTACTACAGTGTTCCAGGTGCCTGCAGTATCCAGTACAAGTAACATGCTTTACTGGTTTGTAGCTGAGAGACAACAGACTATACCATGTAGCCCCGGTGTGGAGTGGGCTGTACCACTGAGGTCTGTGTAAATGCACTCCATGATGTTGACGCAATGACAAAATCACCTAAGGACACATTTCTCAGATAGAATCCCCATCCTTCATTCTTTTTATGTATTTATTTTTTTGAGTTGGGGTTTCATTCTGTCACCCAGACTGGAGTGCACTGGCATCATCATGATAATCACAGCTCACGGCAGCCTTGACCTCCTGGACTCAGGTGATCTTTCCTCCCACTTCAGCTTCTTGAGTAGCTGGGACTACAGGCGCACACCACCATGCCTGGCTAATTTTGGCATTTTTTTGTAGTGACAAGGTCTTGCTAGGTTGCCCAGGCTAGCAACCCTAGTGGCTGATCCAGAACCCAGCAAACAGTAGGGGTTCAGTAAATTGAGTTGAAGTGTGAACAAATTTGTGCGAAGTATTCTTTAAAATACCTATTGGGAGCCGAATCTGTATAAGATATTGAGAAGATGAAATCCCACAGTGGGGATTTTGTTTCAACACATGAATTCAGGGGGGCATTCAGACCACAGCATGGCCTTGGAAGAAACCAACTCTGCTAACACCTTGATCTTGGACTTGGGCCTCCCTACAAGGGAATACATTCCTATTGTTTTATTTATTTATTTTATTTTATTTTATTTTTTGAGTTGGAGTCTCACCTTGTCACCCAGACTGGAGTGCAGTGGCAGCCTTGACCTGCTGGGCTCCAGCAATCCTTCCGCCTCAGCCTTCTAAGTAGCTAGAACTACAGGTATGTGCTACCACACCCAGCTAATTTTTGATTTATTGTAGAGATGAGGTCTCGCCAAGTTGCCCAGGCAGGTCTTGAACCCGCGGACTCAGGCAATCCACTCACCTCGGCCTCCCAAAGTACTGAGATTACAGGCTGAGCCACCAAGCCCAGTTCATTTCTGTTGTTTAAGCCGCCTGGGTACAATACTTTGCTGTGGCAGCCTTGGCAAACTAATAAAACCAGTAATTTGGTTTAGAACTATCTCTGTCCTGTCAATATCTTATAGAGATTCGGCTCTCAGTAGGTATTTTAAAGGAATACTTTGGACAAATTTGTTCACGCTTCAACTCAATTTACGGAACACCTACTGTGTGCTGGGTTCTGGATCAGCCACTAGGGACACCAGTGAGCACAAGTCAGTCTCTGACCTCAAAAGCCTTCAGAATGGAGGTGTCTGCAGTGGGAACACAAAGCAGGGCATGCCACACAGTCCAAGTGAGGCAAGGCTTCCTGGGGGGGGAGGGGACGATGAGCCTTAAGGACTCATCCTGGGTGAAGACAGTCCAGGCAGAGAGAACGTGGGGTTTGGCCAGAGAAGAAAGAAGCATGCTTGTAAGTGAAACCTTGCAGAGGGACGGGGATTTGGCTGGGCATGGAGCTCATGGCTGTCATCCCAGCACTTTGGGAAGCTGAGGTGGGAGAACTGCTTGAGCTCAGGAGTTGGAGACCAGCCTGGGCAACCTAGCAAGATCTTGTCTCTACAAAAAAAACCCCACAAAAATTAGCCAGGTGTGGTGGTGTGCGCCTGTAGTCCCAGCTACTCAGGGAGCCAAAGTGGGGGGAGAGACCACCTGAGTCCAGGAGGTCAAGGCTACCGTGAGCTGTGATTATCATGATGATGCCAGTGCACGCCAGTCTGGGTGACAGAATGAAACCCCAACTCAAAAAAATAAGTACATAAAAAAATAAAGGACAGGGATTCTATCTGAGAAATGTGTCCTTAGGCGATTTTGCCATTGTGTCAACATCATAGAGTGCATTTACACAGACCTCAGTGGTACAGCCCACTACACACCAGGGCTATATGGTATAACCTATTGTCTCTCGGCTACAAACCAGTATAACATGTTACTTGTACTGGATACTGTAGGCACCTGGAACACTGTGTCTCTAAACATGAAAAGTTCAGTAAAAGTATGGTATTACACTCTTATGGACCACTATAGTGTATACCACTTGGGCCAAGTAGTTCAACAATTGCTACTCTGTCCAGAGCTTAACAATGTATATATTTTTTCTATCTATCTATCTATCTATCTATCTATCTATCTATCTATCTATCTATCTATCTTTCTATCTATCTAATCTATCTTGAGATGGGAGTCTGACAAGTCATTACGTGGGGCATGCCTGGAGTTGTGTCTGGCTTGAACCAGAATGTGGAGTGGACAGGTATAGAAACAAGCCTGGAGAGGTAAGAGCTCTATAGATCACGAGAAATTTGTGTGCCATGTTAAGATCCTTGGACTTTATCCAGAAGGTTGTGGAAGACACTGGGGAAAAAATGATCAATTGTGACAAAAGTTGGTTGTAACTGGTAACAAAAGGTAAAATATCGAAGTAAACCTATATTAGCTTGCCAGAGCTACCATAACAAAACATCACAGACTGGGCGACTCAACGAACATAAATGTCTTTCCTCGGAGTTCTGGAGGCTAGAAGTCCAAGATCAAGGAAAGTGTTGGCAGATTTAGGTTCCCCTGCGCCTCTCTCCTCGGCCTGCGGGTGGTCGCCTTCTTACCGTGTCCTCATAGGGTTTTCCTTTCTGTGAGCAAACATTCCTGGTGATTCTCTAGTGCCCAAATGTCCTCTTCTTATAAAGACAGTAGTCATATTGGCCCACCCTAACAGTCTCAGTTTAACTTGAAATAGCCCTATTTCCAATACACTCACATTCTGGGGGTGCTGGAGATTAGGACCCCAACTAATGAGTTTAGGAAGACACAATTCAGCCCATACAAGAGCCAATGCCTTTCCTACATGGCTGATGAAATAAATGAATGAAGCCATTTTTAACTTATACATCAATACCACACAGACCTGGTCTTGAGACAAGTAGCTCAACAATTGCTACTTGGTCCAGAGCTCAACAATGTATGTATTTTTATTTTTCTATCTATCTATCTATCTAAGTTTTTTTTTTTTTTTTTTTTGAGTTGGAGTCTCACTCTGTCACCCAGACTAGAGTGCAGTGGCCACTCCCGGCAACTGCAGCCTCGACCTGCTGGGCTCCGGCGATCCTTCGGCCTCAGCCTTCCAAGTAGCTGGAACTACAGGTGTGCACTACCATGCCCGGCTAATTTTTGATTTATTATAGACATGATGTCTCACCAAGTTGCCCAGGCGGGTCTCGAACCTACAGGCTCAGGCAATCCACTCACCTCAGCCTCCCAAAGCGCTGGGATTACAGGCTAAGCCACCAAGCCCTACTTTTCTATCTATCTATCTTGAGATGGGAGTCTCACTATGCTCAGGCTGACCTTGAACTCCTGGGCTGAAGTGATCCTCCCACCTCAGCCTCCTAAGTAGTGAACTACAGTTGACTGCCACCACATCCAGTATGTATATATTTTCAAAAGTGTTTTCTCCCAAATTCACAATAAACTTCACACTCATTCCTTAACCAATGGCAAAAAGTATAGACAGAGATAACACTAAGTAAAACCTCATGGGGGGGCAGAAATGAGGCTGTCATGACTTTGGGAGGCTCTGAATAATAAGTGTTTATTCCCTGAGGTTTGGCAGATGCTACTTTATGGTGAAAATCCATCATCCACAGGGCCTCAGAGAGATGTACAGAGGGAAAATCGAGACACAGGGACCAGGGTTACAATGGATTTCAGAGGAAGAACAGGAGTTCTTCTGTGAGGATTTCTGTTCTAACCCAAGGCCCACACGATCAATCACTTTGCCTATAAGAGGTTCAGAGTTTGTCAACTTTCTGTTCAAATTGTGGTGCACTGTAAATGTACTATAAAACTGGAGAGTAAAAAGTATGTATTTCAATGGTTTTATCTTTCTTACCTAGCCATCCAGATATTATTTATGCAGTTTCCATTATAATGTTACAGTTAAGTTTGCATAATATTTCCTGTAACTACCCACTTTTGCATGGTTATAGCTCTCTAAAACTCCCCTGGGACAGAATTTTTTCAGTACAGAAGCAAATTTCTTTTTTGTTTTATACATATATATTTTTTGCAATAACAAATGATGACTTTAGAGATATTTTTGAAGTTACAGGAATGTGAAAGAAAGAAAGATTTTGATTGCAATGAATATTTTGTTACCTTTTGTCCAAACACCACAAATCAAAAAGAGCTGAACAAAAAAGCAAGGCGGTGTAATAGATTTCACTGAAGACTGCCCACACTGCCAGATTTGACTGAATGAGCATTGCATTCACATGCTTATCAGTATTTAAAAATACCCCAAGTGTACACAACAGAAAATGTCAGGAACTTGAAGAGCAAAAATATGCGGGTGGCGTTTTCCAGATCTCACAAAAGCACAGCAACTAAACAAACTTAATTATGTGATCAGGCAGCAGTTACTTAACCTCCTCAGACCTCTGCTTCCGCAATTATAAAACAAGAGGGTTGGGCCCCAGGCTCTCCAAGGTTTGTTCCAGCTCTGAGAGTCTCTATGTGGATTCGGATTCAAATCAATAACTTACGTTCAGAATCATCCAGGAAAGCACCGTTAACTCCAACGGGCAGCTGAACTTGGCAGGTAGTTACTGAGTAACTAAGATTCTCATTTTACATCAGAGAGCAAGAATTCATTACCCTCTCCTGCAAAGGTTTCTTGGTTTTGGGAAATTTCAAAGAAAAATGACACCTGAATCCTAATCACCATGCTCTTTAGTAAAACCCCGGAAAACCCAAGAGTGCAAGTTATGCGATTCATTTAAAAGAATTTTCTGAGGCTGGGCACAGTGGCTCATACCTATAATCCCAGCATTTTGGGAGGCCGAGGTGGGAGGATAACTTGAGCCCAGGAGTTTGAGACCAGCTTGGGCAACACAGCAAGATCTCGTCTCCACAAAAAAAAAAAAAAAAAATCAAAAAATTAGCCAGGCATGGTGGTGTGTGCCTGTAGTCTCAGCTACTTGGGAGACTGAGGCAGGAGGATCACCTGAGCCCAGGAGGTTGAGGCTTCGTTGAGCCGTGATTGTGCCACTGCACTCCAGCCTCCTGAATAATAAAATGAAATCCCAACGCCAAAAAAAACCCTCAAAACAATTTTCTACTTTTCAATGGTTGTCAGGAACTGGCTTGGGTGCAGAGCATACAATAGGTGCACGAGACCCCCAATTTCAAAGGAAATTTCAGCTCGTTGCATGTTTTTATTTTGCTCCTGAGTGTCTATGGGAAAACGCTCTTTCATGCATGTCACTTGTCAAACAGATGATGTTGTATCCCATTCCAGCAGCCACAATATGGCTAACTTATACAGCCGTGCACGGTTCCTCTTCATCTCCGCCATGAATGACTCTGAGTAAATGGCCTTGCGTTACATGAAGAGTCTGAACGTGTTGGTTGGGAAATAGACACTGGACCAGGTTACAAGTAGAAGCTGTCCACACTGGATGTCTATACTGGATGTCTTTCCCGGATGTCTACACTGCATGTATCACCTAGAATAGGCAGATGGGTTGTGGACCCACCATAGGCTTGAAGTCAGGGGTCCTGGGTTCTAGAATCACTCATCTCATGGCTGAGCTGTGTGTTCTGTGGTCACACAAGTTAGCTGACCATGGTCTACTGCCGTTTTTTCCTCTGGAAAAAATAATTTCTAAAGTCCCCGATAGATCCAATGGCCTAGACTTTTATAATCTCTCTAGGTTCATTTGGGCATAGCTGGAAGATGAACCAGCTGACATTCTAGACTTCCTGTTAGCCTTATGTAAGCCATAGGTTTACCAATTCTTTTTGAAAATATGTAAGTAATCCCTGAGTCTGAAAGAATAAAAAATGTGTGCCTATCGCGATTTCTACGCATTGGGTAGTGCAACCTGATGAATTCAATTCCTGCTAATTTTGCATTTAGTTGTAACTTGGCTAAGGGCCAACCTGATATTTATCCCTATGTACAAAAAAAAAAAAAGGAGCTTACCAGGTAAAAGAATAGGTATAATAAAAGATTATAAGGGGGATGTTTAACCTACTTAAAACAGCAGTGAGTCTCAAAAACTCCAGGACTCAAGAGACTCAAGTTTAAATAAACAACTGATCCATGTATTATGAATTTGCCTCATATATTTAAGTAATTTCCCAAGGATGTTTATTTACTAACAGTTTGATAGACTAGTTTGAATTGCAGTTGTTACTTTTAAATACATCACATACCGTATTATTTACCACTATCCTTCAACTCAGATTCTTCTCAATGCAGGCAGCTGGTTGCCCAAATTAGTTTAAATTAGGGAGAGTCTATTGTATTCATAAACTTCATCTAAACAGCAGAAATGATGACTATAACATTTGTCTTAGGTTTGTGGGAGCACTTCAGCTTAACTTGTAGTCTGAGATCCGTCAGGAATGAACATGGAATGATTAATGACCATTACTGATTTCTTACAGCTGTAACTTATCAGAATATGTATACTCTAATATTGTACCCATGGTAATTATCTCATTACTATGAAGTGTCACAGAACTACATTATGCCAAGTACGTGTGGAATCACATTGAGCAATTTCCTTTTATGTTTAAAACCCAGAAGCTTAGTGTTCTTTAATAGTTAGAGCATTGCATGGGGGTCTAGGACTTAGCATGGAAGTCTTGCCCTTAAGCTGAAGTCCTTCGGCAGAAGGAGAAGCAGCTTTGTGATTCTGGGTCACTCTTTGAAACTTTTCTGCACCTCAATTCCTAATGTGAAAACAGGCGCATTCATGTCTGACCTCTGCTGTACCTCACAGAAAGAATCAGGTAGATTAAGCCTATAAAACAGTTGGTCACCATGAGGAAAGGCATAAAGGACATTTCTCAGCCCACTACAGTGGTGACTTAGCTAACTGCATGAATACTTAATGAACAGGTACACATAATACTTGACACCTTATGGAGCTTTCCACGTGAACATCTCGACATCGCTGAAAGAAATGCATGGCCACAATTATCGAAACCTGGGCAGCACCAGTTCTCTGGCTGGAGAGGGTGGAGGTGCGGCAGCTTGGTTTTGAACATCACAGTGTTCCAGGCTGTGCACGGCGGCTCATGCCTGTAATCCCAGCCCTTTGGGAGGCCAAGGAGGGAGGACTGCTTGAGCCCAGGAATTAGAGACCAGTTTAGGCAACATCATATGGCCTCATCTCTACAAAAAATAGAAAAATTGGCTGGGCATGGTGGCACACGCCTGCAGTCCCAACCAATCAGGAGGCTGAGGTGGGAGGATCACCTAAGTCTAGGAGGTCAGAACTGTGGTGAGCTGTGATTGTGCCACTGCACTCTAGCCTGGGTGACAGAGTGAGACTTAGACAAAGAAAAACAATCATAGTGCTCATGTCACCTGGAGCTTATTAGAAATGCAGAGCATCAGCCAGTCCCCAACACACGGAGGGTTAATAAGTCCTCCAGATGATCGTTGCTCAAGAACAGCGTTGGTGACCCCACAGAATTAGCTACGGTGGAAATGCTCCCCACATAAGCACTGTTTAATACTTTAGCCTCAAGCATTATATAGCTACTGAGCACTTGATACGTGCCTAGTGCCACTGAGGTACCAGCTTTTTAAGTTTGTAAGTGTTAATTAAATTTAAAATAGCTATATGCAACTGGTAGCTGCTGTGTTGAACAACACAGTTCTAGAATCATGCTGCAAACAAATATCAAGGTTTGGGTCAGTGAACCGCAGCAAATGGTACAGAATGGAAAAAGTGTGACACTTCTGTATAAGAAATCTTGTTTGGAAAAACAGGAAGGGAAAAAAGGCATCACGGCTTACATGTCATGACATAAAGGCTTTTCAGGAAAAGGAAGTCGTGAGTAGGTTTGAAGGAGGAGGAAGTCAGGGAGCAGACTGGGTCGACACTAAGGAGGGAGACAGATGGAAATTTGGAAAAGTCTAAGATGTACAACATAGGCCTTTAGATATAGATCATTCTGGCAATGTATTGGAAACATCAAATTTACCCTCTTAACCATTTTCCAGTGTACAGTTCAGTGACATTAAGTACATTCATACTGTTGCACAACCATCTCCACCATCCAGCTCTAGAACTGTCTTCATCTTGCAGTACTGAAACTCTGTATCCATTAAACAACCTCCCACCGTCCCCAACCCCTAGCCTCTGGCAACCACCATGCCACTTTGTGTCTCTATGAATTTAACTACTCACACAAGTGGAATCATACAATACCAGTATTTTAATCCTGAAATATTTCACATAGCATAATGTTCTCAAGGTTCATCCATGTTGTCTGTAGCATTACAGAATCTTCTTCTTTCTGAAGACTAGTATGCCATGGTATGCTGCTATGGTCTTAATGTTTGTGTCCTTGCCAAGATTCATATGCTGAAATCCTAATCTCCAAGGTGGATGGAGGTGGGGCCTTGGGAGGTGATTAGGTCATAAGGGTTCTGCCCTCACGAATGGGATTACAATAGTGCCCTTACAGAAGAGACCCCAGAGAGTTCCCTCATTCCTTCCCTCATAAGAAGACACAGCAAGAAGACAGCTGTCTATGTTACAGGAAGCAGGCTCTCACCAGATGCTGAATCTGCTTTTCAGCCTCCGGAACGGCAAGAAATAAATTTCTGTTGTTTATAAGCCACCCAGTCTATGATATTGTGTCACAGCAGCCCAAACTGACTAAGACGCATGTACCGGCCAAATTATGGGTATCTATTCATCCGCTGCTTCTATGTGTCGGCTACAGTGAATATGCGGACACAAATATCTCTTCTAGACCCTGTTTCAATTCTTTTGGGAAGTGGAATGACAGGATCATTCTATTTTTAATTTTTTGAGGAACTAACATAGTGTTTTCCAGGGTGGTTGCATGACTTTACATTCCCATGAAGGTATTTGTTTTGGAGACAGTGAGAAATGCATCAAAGAATGATTAGAAAGCAAATGTGGGGGAGAGCTATGTTGCAATGAAATGGGTGTGTGTGTGTGTGTGTGTGTGTGTGTGTGTGTGTGTGTGTGTGAAAACAAAGCAGCTTGGCTCTTATAGTCTCCATTTTCTCCATGACCTTGACACAAGGTTATCACCTCCAAGGAAGAACACTGCTGAGGAGGAAAAAATAGGGGCTTGAGAAGAGAAGTCAATAAAGACTTTGTTGAGCGAGTCAATTATAAGAGAACAGGGCAGCATTTTGAGGGCGCTGAAGCAGGGTAGAGACCCTGGGTTTGAAGTGTGCCCCCCCACAAAGTGATATATTGAAGTCTTAGCCCATAATACCTCAGAATTTGACTTTATTTGGAAACAGGGTCTTTGCAAATGAAATGAACGAAGATGACATCATGCTGGAGTAGAATGGGCATCAACCCCAGCACAGCTGGTGTCATCTTATACGAAGACGGCCGTGTAGAGACATGAAGACACACAATAAGAGTGTCATGTGTCAACAGAGGTAGAGGTCGGGGTTGTGCAGCTGTAAGCTAAGGGATGCTGGAGATGGCTGGGAAAACACCGGAAACCAAAGAGCAGCAAGGATGGATTCTATGTGGTGTCTCAGAGGATGCATGGTCTTCCCTGACACCTCAATGTTAATCTTGATCTTCTAGCATCCAGGACTGTGAGCTGACACATTTCTAGCATCTTAGGTCACCTAGTCTGTGGGACTATGTGAGGGCAGCCCCAGGAACAAATATAGCCACAGACTATACATCTACAGTAGGCCAAGGTCATTCCGTGCCAAGGCCAAAATGAGTATTTCCAAATTACTGAGCATCCCACCTGTGAGCGAGACGCTTTCTGACACACAGTGATAATATAGAGAATCAGTCAATGTCTTATGTATTTTGAATCATAGTCCTTACTAAAAGGTTTTCTTTCTGCCTGTCTCTTCCAGGCATAAATGAGGCGGGCATATAAATACATTAAACTGTGTTTCTAAGAACCAAGAGGGGAAAAAATAATCTCAGTGTCCCAAGGTAGCAGTGGAGTAGATGTTATGAGCAACGCCTTCGTGCTGTATCTGGAAGTTTTAGATTTTATTTCACCTACATTCGTCTCCTAATTTTTTTTGTGGGTTATAACGCTGAATATGGCTCTTACTTCACCTGTGAAAGTCGAAGACCTTCCTAATTTTTAAAATTTCTAAATCGGTCTGCTTTTGCTGACTTCGGCCTTTGACCTAAGTACCAATGATTTTTGGAAAACAGTAATAAAATTATTTTCCTACTTCTACACTTGAGTTTCACAGAGGGAAAAAGTCAGCATGAATGGCCTGGTGATGAGTGTGAACAGATGTAGCCTTTTAAGAAAAATGCTGTCTGGTTATGAACTCCCGGGTGACCCCCAGAGGCGGATGAGCAGTGGCTCTGGGAGGCAAAGATCCCAGGGGCCTGGGGGGTACCAGCACTGCCGCTGATTTCGGTGCAAGACAAGGATTGGAATCAAAGCATCTTGACAGAAGGGGCATGGTGGGCGTCCCCTGGAAGGGTCGCGCTCAGCCATGGCTGACATGGAAGCAGTGTGAACTGTTTGGTTAAGCAGAATTACCTTGAGCGTCTGCCAAGTAAAAGCTCAAGTCAAGAAAACAAACACAAAGCCCTTCCCTGGCCTTCAGCTTGCTCTCTCCCTTTAAAACACACTTTTTGCTGTTGTTAAAATTCACCTACATCCTAGTAAAAGAGGAGAAAAAGGGCTATGAACTACAGCTTTAAAGAAAAAGAAGAAAATTCGGGCCAGATGCAGTGGCTCATGCCTGTAACCCTAGTACTTTGGGAGGCTGAGGGGTGAGGATTGCCTAAGCCCAGGAGTTCGAGACCAGCCTGGAATGGAGCGATACCTCATTGCTACAAAATTAAGAAAATTTAGCTGGGCCTTTCATTCTAGCCTGGGTGACAGAGTAAGACCCCCGACTAATAAAAAAAAAAAAAAAAAGTCTAGAGATAACGGCATCAAAATTTTTTTAATAAGAAATGTATCCAGTAACAAATTCTTTCCCTTCTCCCTTCCTCCCTCCCTCCCACAGCCCCTCAAATTAAAAAAGAAAGGCATTTAGACTTTGGCTGTTCACGAAAGGCAAACGGTAAAAGTACCACTGTTCCAAAATTCCAAAGCAATTTCACAATCATAACGAAATGAGGAGGAAATGGTTTTGTGAAGGTCTTAAAAACAATCACCCCATGCGGCTGCGTGGAACATCTTTATAAATTATAAAGGGCTTTGCAAAAATTAGTTCATTCATTCAACAGACACTCACCGAGAGTCATTTATGCACCAGCGCTGTGTGAGAAGCTGGGGACGCAAAGATGAATATGACAGTCTGCCCGGAAGAGCTCACGACAGCGCGAGACGGTTATTATTATTATTCATTATAATGTGGCCAGGCTCCCTATGCCCAATCCTACCTCCAGCCCCAGGAACCTTGATTTTAATTCACAAAGAACCATATTGTGGAGAGAAAAGAAAAAAAAAAAAAAGGAAAATGACCACAGTAAATCCTGTAAAGGTGGCAGGTCTCTCCAGAAATAGAGCTAAACCATAAGCTTAGGCCTCCGTTAAAGCCAGGGTAGGGTTTAAGCTCCCAGCAAAATGTCTAGCCCAAATGTACCAAACCCACCCACCGCAGGCATCTGGAACTAAATGAGAGAAATTCAGAGTTCACTGGGAGAGAAAGTGAGGGAGAGGATAAAAATCAAGTAAATAGGAACATGAAACTAACTGGAATAGAGTAGAAAGCATCTTTCCTTCCTGGTCTTTCCCCTTAGAAATACCCCAGAGTGTCACCTGAAGAGAGACATCACCTTCGGCTCCACTGGAGACTGCGAAGTTTCACAGACAAAGGGATTCAAGTCTGGAGCTGATGACCCATTTTCCACATATTTTGGTTTTAATTTGGATGAGTCAACTTGAATATCAAAAGTCGGATTTTTCGGGTGTGATTTTGTACCTGCTTAAAACCAGTGGCAAAGGAGAATGTACACAGACAATAAATCTAAAATAATTCGATTACCTTAAGTCAACTGGGAGGCTTATATTTACCGAAAATAGGCATTTGACTCCCATATTACAAAGACATGCAAATGACTCCCATGTTGCAAAATCATTCTGGATAGTTTACGACTCCGCTCTCCGTTGTCGGAGAAACAGGGAGAAATGGCTTGAGCGCTTGATCAGGAAAATACCACATTTGTTAGTAGGCAACAGTGGCAGGTGACACAGCTTCTCGAGTGAACGGCTGTATGAACGTCAGCTCACAGGAAGGGAAAAACCCAGCTCCTTTCTGGAAACAGATTCACGCTGCAAAATTCTCCAAGTTAATTTCCTTCTGTTAATTAAGCTAGTTCCCTTATTAGCAAAGGGCGATGACCAAGTCTGGTCTTCATCTAATGACTCATAGAATGATGGGGCTAGCCGGCTTGGTCTCTATTTTTAAATTTAACTTTTGGATAGAGTCTCATGGAACTTGCCCAAGCAGAACTCACCCCATCCGGTATCCAGTTCTGCTTTCACCATGTTTTAACCAAGGATTCACTCAGAAATGTCCACGTACACTATGAGATCCATTAATGACTAAATGCTCACATGTCTGCCTCATCTCAGAAATCTGTGTGCGTATGAACTCAAGGTACCAAAACACCCAGCATCCCTTACGCGGCTGGGGAGGGGTCCTCTGAACCCATCCCCACCCGCCCGTGACATGGTATTTTGCATGGAGGATGGGGTTCATGGTGGTTATGTCCTGACCTCCTTCCAAAATTTTGGGGTACTGAGGGGTGGGGATACGGATGGAAACTCCCCTGGAATCACCCTGGGATCCAGGTCCAAACGGATACAAGCCTGGCAGCACCGCTAAGCCAAATTTACTGTTACTCAGACCAGCCCCAACAATTAAAGCTCTCCTCAAATATACCAGCAGACGGTAACCTCTGTGTGTATACGTGTGTGTGTGTGTGTGTGTGTGTGTGTGTGTGTGTGCATCCATTATATGACAGATAAATTCAAGATCTTTTCTCTTGATTCCCACATCAGCTATGCAAGGTAGGTTAATAAACATCATTTATACAAATGAAGAAACTGGGGTCCAGGGAGATGAAATAAATTGCCCAAGGTCACACAGTAAGTGTGAGGGAGTTGAGATCTGAATTCCAAAGCCCGTGTTTTTCTGTGACATGTGTCTCCGCTTGCAAGTAGAATGTGCTTCTCATTTCCAAACTGTTCCACAGCCTGACTCCTAGGTGAGGCAGGAAAAGAGGGGCGGTAGTCTCAGAACCGCACCCTCCCCTCAGTGGTCGGCTGGCCTGTAAGGAAGTGCTCTCTGAACGTGGATTTTCCGGGAAGGCTGTCATTCCTTCAGATGTTCTCAGAACCGTTCTTCAGCTAAGTCCCTGAGGTGTAACTATATATCAGCCACTAACCCAAAGCCAGCCTGATTCTGAAGAAAATGGTGTTGGCGGCCATACCTGCACCTGTAATCTCAGTGCTTTGCAAGGCCAAGGCAGGAGGATTGCTTGAGGCCAGGAGTTCAAGACCAGCCTGGGCAACATAGCAAGACCCTGACTCTACCAAAGACTTAAAAAAAATTAGGTAGGTCTGGTGGTGGTTCTAGTTACACAGGAGGGTGAGGTGGGAGGATCACATGAGTCCAGGAGTTGGAGGCGACAGTGACCTATTGATTATGCTGCACTCAAACCTGGGAGACAGAGAGTGACCCTGTCTTAAAAAAAGAAAAGAAAATGGAGTTGGCACTGGCACACTGGCAGGCCACCTATGTGGGCCACGGTAATGACGAAACCCATTGGGGACTACTTTCCAGGGAAATCATTCCTGAGGCACCCAACACAGGCACACAATTCCTGGGAAGCCAGATCTGTGCATAAGTGTCTATGCTGTGCCCTGAGTGACCACGGCCTCAGCACTTAAAAGTATGGAGGGCCACCCGGTGTGGTTCACTGCTGGAGCAGCAAAGACTTGTGCTGTGTGGCCACTGCCTTCACCCACGTCTCTCTAATTGTATTAATATCTTGAAATTTCATTACACTCATGAGCAAAACCGGGCTAACACTGCCTGGCTCAGAAGATGGCTAGAAGGACTGAATGAGGCAGCAGAGGCAAGTGTAGCCACCAGTGGTCCTGGAGGGACTTTGGGGACTTTCCTCTCCTATCAGTAATTTGATAGTAACTTGTAGGGATCGTCGAGCAGGTGGTCTTTTTAAAAATTATTTTTTATATATTCATTTTTATTTTAGATTTAGGGGTTGCACGTGTGTGTTTGCTCGTTACATGGACATATTGTGTAGTGGTGGAATTGGGTCTCTGCTGGCCCATTTCCCAGATGGTGAACATTGTGACCCATAGGTAGTGTCTGAACCCTAGCCTGCCTCCTCACCTCCTTCCCCCTTATTGGTGTCCCCAGTGTCCATTATTTCCATCTTTGTGACCTAAAGCTCCAGCATATGAGTGAGAACATGTACTGCTTGGTTTTCTGTTTGAGTCAGTTCAAGCCAGTCTTCTTCAGTCTCCTCTATGATATTATTGCAAAACAGAGAGATAGTGCAGATAGACATTTTTAGATGGCAGAAGCTGGATTCCAAGACATTGATACTACTGACTTTTTAAACTGGAGGTTTACATTAAAAAAATGAATTTTAAGAATCCTGAAAATTGTATGCAAAATTTTGGGGTAGGTGTCTTTTTAAGAAGAGAGGGCCCAGAGCTTTTTTTTTTTTTTTTTTTTTTTTTTTTTTTGAGTTGGAGTCTCCATCGCCTAGGCTGGAGTGGTCTAACGGTAGGCTTGCATTGAAAACAGGAAAACTGTCTTATAAGCAGCTTTGGTTTCCTTGAAGTTCCACGTTATGCGCTCCTGCAGTTCTAGGGTGACGAATGTAGGTTCCCGCAGCGTGGAGAGACACTGGTAGGTTCTGCACGGATGGCATCTTGGAAGAGTGAGCAGGATTCTAGAGTTCTCCTCTCTCCAAATGGCAGTGCAGCAAGAGGACACCACCAAGGTGAAGAAGGTCTCCAAAACCACCTCACATGAGAGGGACGTGAAGGGGCTGAGTATATTTTACTGGGGAAAGTGAAGAGTTGGGGAGTGGGAATGCCACAGCTCCTCTTTAAAGGGTTAATGGCTGCCACAGAGGAAAAGACTTCGATGTGATCTGCACAGCTACAGAACATGGAACTCAGATCAATGGTCGCGAGTCATGGGGAGAAAGAATTCGGCCTCTGTATCAGGAGGAACTTCTAAAAAGCGATTAGAGAGATTCAAAATAGCAAGGGTGCCTTGTGGGGATAACAAAGTTCCTGTGCCTTGAAGTTTTCACGCCAAGGGTGCGTGTTCATCCGTCAGGGATCTGTAAAGGGGATTCTTTATTGGGGGGAGGACTGGAGAAAATGACCTCCCCGGTCCCTTCTAATTCCATGATCTGTCTATTAAGGTTTTATATCTCTTATTAAAATTTGTAGTCAAAGGCCCAGACGCATCTTCCTTTGCTTTATGGAATAGATGCTTGAGGTGAGTCACTTTGTAAAGCAAAAACTCGCACTCTCTCAGTTTGGGTTTTTACGTATTTTGTTTTCTTAAAATGGGCTGCGCCTGTGTTTGTGCTGTGTCTGCGTGGCCAGCACCCACGCCTCCCATCTGGCTCCTTTTCTAAGTCCTGCTTTCCGTCGTACCCTCTCCAGCCTACTCTCCACACAACTGGAAGAATCATTCAAAAAACGTGAGTCAGGCCGGGCCCAGGGGTTCATGCCTGTAATCCTAGCACTTTGGGAGGCTGAGGCAGGAGGACTGCTTGAGCCCAGGAATTTGAGAACAGCCTGGGCAACATAGCAAGACCTCATTTCTACAAAAAATAACAAAAAAATTAGCTAGCCATAGTGGTGCACGCCTGTACTCATCTATTCCAGAGACAGAGGCAGAAGGTTTGCCTGAGCCCAGGAGGTCAAGGCTGCGTTGAGCCATGATTGTGCCACTGCATTCTAGCCTGAGCAAGAATTAGACCTCGGCTCAAACAAAGAAACAAACTCAAACAGTTCATCAGAGCATGTCTTTCTGCCTAAAATCCCCCTAGAGATACCCATTTCTCTGAAAGTCAAACTTATAACCGTGGCCTACAAGGAGCCGGGTGGCCTGGAGCCTCCCAGCTCACGAACACCGGCCTTCCCTCCATCTCCACCCTCCTGGCAGCCGCACCAGCCTCTCTTTCTTCTGCTGGCTCTTCCCTTCATCTGCATCTGCACCTGCGGCTCCCTCCCTGTGGAATGTGCTTCTCTCTAGACTGGCTCATGGTTGTCCTCCCCAGAAAGCCTTTCCTGGCCACCCTGTCTCAGCTAGCTCCACTTGCCCCTTGGACTCCATCACAGCCTTCTGTTGTGTCTCCTTTGTACAACTGGCCGCCATTGATAACCATCGTGCTTCTCACTTTTCCCTTGGTATTGTCTTCCTCTTGAGTGTGGGCTCATCACAGACAAGGACCTGCTCTGTGCTGCTCACTAATGTGTCTGTCTCCAGTGTCCAGCAGAGGGACCAGCACACGGTTGGTGGCCAGCAAGTATTTTTGGAGTCAGAGTGAATGAACGAGGGACTGCATGAATGATTCTGTCCAGCATTGATGGTCAGCTCTGGGGTCATGTGCGGCCTTGTTTTTCTTTAGACTAGAATCCTTCCTTATGCCTCATTCTCTCACCTGTGCATACCACTGGCCCTCAAGAGTTTTGGACTGACCCCCGAGAAGCTCACAAACGTATCTTAAAGCCAAATATTAGAGAAAACAATCTTTTTCACTGTAGACAGAAAGACATGATCCATGCTCTGAATTTCCTTATAGGTACAGTGGGGTTAAATCCTAAAGAGAGATACAGGTCCCCGAATCTAGGATGGTATGTCTTTTTTTCTCTGGGGGCTCTCAGAAAAAAAATATTCTGGCACTGAGGAACAAGCGATGCTGGAATGAGTTACTGAGGAGGTGGTAGAATCTCCTTTTCTGGAGATCTTTAAAAATAGAACAGCCATCTGGGATGATTTAGACATGGTCTTCATTGAAGAAGGGGGATGGGAGGGGAAATGAAGGAGCTCTCTAAGTCCCATCTCAGTCTTGATTTTCTGATATTTCACTTTAAACTTTTATTCATGGCAAGAACCTGAAAGGAGCTAGGAGCTCACTTCTTTTTTTTTAGCTGAGAGTTAAATTCCATTTTATTTTGAACTGTAATTCTGCTGAATCACTACCCTTCTCCCTTCCAATGGGCAATTTGGATGTCATAACTTTTTTATGTAGAAAGTTTGGATGGAACTTAACTTTCATTTTCTCTTTCCTAGAAAGGCAAGCAAAGGGATTTCAGAGGGAAGAGCTCAGATGTTGGGAAGGGACAGCCTGGGGAGCATACATCCGCGTGCAGGTCTGAAAGGGGCCACCGGGAGGGACCAGCACATGTAAAAACAGGCCGAGACCTTGGGAAATGGGGACACCCCAACACAGGGTCCTGCTGCAGCCCTGGGTTGAGATTAGTGTTTTTAACTACTGATTCTGTATCTTGTGTCTGTTTCTGTTTGTTTTTTTTGACGAAATTAAGCCTGGAAAAGTCAACATGTAAACAAGAGGCATATTTTTCTTATATTTGGCTGTGGAATTACAGCAATTGAGCCGTTTTTTTTTAACCTTTGTTTTTACTCCTCTTTTGCTTGATTTATCAAAGCTGCACAGTCAAAAGAATAATAGATTTTAATACACATAAGGCTGACTATTACCATTTTTACCATAGAGGCTACACTGTAAAAAAAAAAAAAAATATATATATATATATTTAAAGCCTTGATAAATTTGTTTCTCTGCAGCATTTTATGCCATAACTATTTTTCTAACCTAAATAAACTTGGTTGTGATTATCAAATACATTTTAAAATGTTCATTACCAGCATGGCTGTATATAACAAACTGATGACTAATATGACTCCAGTTATTTTTTTTCTAAAAAGAAATAGCTTTCAATGACATTCTAAACTTTTTTGCCATTCTGTAAATTAATGAGGAATCCATATTTTAAGGGAATATTGTGTAAAGTCAGAACAAAGTAGGACTACAGAGGTCTTCACTTGAAAACTGGTCTTGCCACATTCTAGGATACACACACACACACACACTCTCTCTCTCTCTCTCTCTCTCTTTTTTTTTTTAAGTCAGATTCTCACTCTGTCACCCAGACTGGAGTGCAGTGGCACAATCGTGGCTCATCTACAGCCTCGATCTCCTGGGCTAAGATGATCCTTCCACCTCAGCCTCCCAAGTAGCTGGAACTACAGATGCACACCACTATGCTTGACTAATTTTTTAAATTTATTGTAGAGACAAGGTCTCTCACCAAGTTGCCAAGGCTGGTCTTGAACTCTTAAGCTCAGGCAATCCTCCTGCCTCGGCCTCCCAAAGTGCTGGGATTACAGGTGTGAGCCACCATGCCCAGCTCTTTCTAGGATATTCATCAAGCACACACGCACTTTTATTTTCTTGCTGGGTCCAGGACTGGCTGATGTCCACATGGGCAACATTTTCATGGATCTGTGTAGGTGTGTCTGTGTGTCTTATGCTAGAAGTGGAACCTGAAAGCCGAAAGTCCACAGAAAGAAAATTCTAAGGTGGAAACAAAACCTCTCCCAAACAAAAAGGCAGAGAAAGGAAACATTCTCAAAGAACTGAACCTTAATAGGAATTACATGAAGGGGCCTTCGTAATACAAAATCCACACACTGTGGTGTTTCAGTACATCCTGTTGCATAACTGTTTGCTAAAGTGGCCACCTTTTGTTAGTGGATGGAGGAGACATACTTGCCCAGAGCCCTTGAACAGAGCATGCCGTGCGGGCTGGGAGGCTGTCATTTCTCCAGAACAAGGCTGGCCCCAATTGTCTCTCCCATGAGGCCCCAGTCGCGGTGCTGGGGTCCCTGGGATGCCTGCCTGGGATCAGAGAGCCCCAAGAGTCAAGCCGGGGTCAGTGCTACAGAAGTGTGCAAAGGAAGGTTTCTTCCTGGACTGCCTCAGGCTCAGCTAGGTCAGACCCGAAGTGTAAGACCCTTGTACGCCACCTCCTACCTGCTTTCGAATCTTCCCTGGCTCCACCCACACCAGCACGGGCAGGCGGGGACAGCTGGGAACATGGTCCTCCTGAGTCCTATGGGTCTCCTCTCCTCACTTGCCCCTATCTCCTCTCTGCCTGACTCACCCTGGTGGGTCCCAGGAAATCTCCACTAGCCCTTGGGCCAACCCAGCGGGCCGGTGCCACCCGCACTCTGAGACATCTAAGGCTCAACCTGGAACTAGCCTGCCTCACCCCTCATGCTGCCCGTCACATCTGGCTCCAGGATGGGCTCGTGCCCAAGTTCCACCATCTTTCCTTTCCCCCACTGGTCAGTTCTCCTCCCCCTCCAGCACCGGCTGGCACATTTGAAAGCCGGTCACTTTATTATTTACAAACTGCGGTTTTCAGTCTAGCACACTCTCCTGGGTGGCTCGCCATGGCTCCTGTGAGGCCTGCTCACAGCCTCCTCTCACAAACTCAACACTCCCACTCCCTCTGTGCAGAAGGAGCACAGAGAGATTGCTGGGGCTTGCAGAAAAAGGGGGGATTGCTGCTTCCCAAAGCCCTTCCACTGACTCTGTCAGTGCCCATTGGTGGGGAGGCTGCAGTTCTAACATAATGAGATATTAATGAGCTTTGCCCTTGTCCGTAGTCACAACACACCCCTCCTTCCCCCAGCCTTTGGCAAATCTAAAGAGAGGCAGCCTCTCCTCTGATATGGCAATTCCTCCACTTCTCCGGAACCTGCCCTCTCCCCAACTCCAGTGCCTGGGCTGCCCTGTCACCTGAAGCTGCCAGCACTACAGAGCACCAAATGGGTTGGCACCGCCTTGTTTCCTGGCCTAATGGATGCTTGTTTAAACACTGGGGCTGTTTGCATGGCTGTGGCTCACTGCATGTTAAACACAGTCCTCTGAAACCCTATGCCAATCCAATAAAGGTATCAGCAGTTCAGTGTGGGGAGGCAATTACTAGACGGTCCCAAGTGTGCCTTCTAAGCTCTAGGAAGGAAAATGGGATCGAACAACTAAAAGGAGAATCTGACTCGGCTTTGCGTCACGTGCAGGACACAAGGCTTAACTGCAGCCAGGTCTGCAGAGGACATAGGGAAATCAATTCTCGCGCTGGGGAGAGCAGTGCGCATTGTTAAGAGGGCTTTAAGCCAGCCTGTTAGGCATAACTGTCTCCTGCGCACGGAAGGCCACGGCCTGTCTCCCCACTTCCGCTCGCTTCTGCCCCTGCCTGCTTGCTTCTTAATTCCAAGGGGTGTCCTTATTTATTTTTTAATGACAAACTGCCATCCTGCTTGACACATCTACCTTCCTGCTCACCTTTAATTCCTTAAGCACTCATATTTAAAAAATGGCTTTTCTTGTGCAAGATCATTACCATATCAAAGGCGACAGAGAGAGAGAGAGAGAGAGAGAGAGAGAGAGAGAGAAAGAGAGCAGAAATGATAGGGGGATAACATCCAGGCAGAAGAAGGCAGGTCTGCTTCAGAGAGAATGGTGGATCCCTAACCTCAAGCCAGTGATGCCAGTCGATAATGCAATGGATCAGTGTTCTGCCTTGGCTAAGACTGAAAAATCAGGGGAATTAGACACAGGATTTACATGTATTTCTCACCCAAGAAGCAAAAGTTAGAAAAGGGAATCTTTTCCCTCTGTTTTTAAGTTCTGACATGAAAAGATATGGAATGTAGGGTTTCTTTTACTTTTTTCTTCTTTTTTTTCCTTTTCATTTAAAAATCTGCTCCAAAATGGCCCATCTTTCCCACGGAAGAGTGAGAAAGCAGTGATGTGTGTGTCTGGCAACACTGAGAAATGCTACCCACAATGCTCACGGGCGTCATCCATTCACGGGAATTCTGCCAAATCTCTGTCTATGAGGTTCCTGGCGCAGGGGACAGTGCCAAGATGGAGCCGAGGGCTGCTGTCAGCACCGGCCAGCAGCAGTGCCATCGCATGGGTGCAAGGATGGCGCTGTCTCTGTAGAGGATTTAAGGCCAGAGTGGTGGGGAGAGGGTTGGTCTGAAATTTCATGGGATCTGCTGTACTCCAATGCTGAGAGGGGCAGGGGGCTCTGACCATGATAAATACCACAGTGAGCCAGGCTCGGTGGCTCAGCCTGTAATCCTGCTCTTTGGGAGGCTGAGGTGAGTGGATTGCCTGAGCCCACGGGTTCGAGACCCGCCCAGACAACTTGGCGAGCCCTCATCTCTACAATAAATCAAAAAATTAGCCGGGCGTAGTGGCGCGCGCCTGTAGTTCCAGCTACTTGGAAGGCTGAGGCGGAAGGATCGCCAGAGTCCAGCAGGTCGAGGCTGCGGTGGCTGGGAGTGGCCACTGCACTCCAGCTTGGGTGACAGAGTGAGACTCCAACTCAAAAAAAAAAAAAACAAAAAATACCACACTGGAAAGTATCAATTTCTTAAGCACTTGAATGCAGCCTTTAGACCAGCATGCTTGGGATCCCTGCAACAGCAGAGGGTCAGCCTCGTACTCTAAAACTGTCTTTGCGTTACTCACTGCAGCCTTAGCACACGCCTGCAGTCTCAGATACTTGGGAGACAGGCAGAAGGCTCACTTGAGCCCAGGAGTTCCAGCTTCCACATCCCAGGCTCCAGGCTTCTGGCCTCAACCAAGCAAGCAGCACAGTTCAACCAGCCCCGCCCTGCAGGGGACATCACACTCCCTTCCCTCCCTCTGACACTGACCAGGAATGGCTGTGACAATTCATAGAGGATGGCCATCTTCGATGCCCATGACTGCTGACATCAGGTGAGGTATTGCTGATTTGACATAAGCCACAAATAGCCTATTAGATTCTTGTGTTCTCAATGGTTTCCCAACTTAACATTCATGGGATAGCCTCATTATTTCAGGTGTGGAAATATGGGTAAGTACACTATAAAACTCCTCCTGAAAATGATAATAAATGCCTCGTTTGTCCTGCATATTAGGGACTGAAGTGCTCCACTTAAATTTTATACATACATATATATGTCAGTATTTTAAGGGGTAGGCATAGTGTGTGTGTGCACACGTGTGTGCATATACTAAGGCTTACTCCTTTCAATAAAAATGCCAAAACAATTTTTAAAGATTTTAAGCCTTGCTCAGCCTGTAATCCAAGCACTTTGAGGGGCCGAGGAGAGAGGATTGCCTGAGCCCGGGGGTTCGAGACCAGCCTGGACAACTTGGTGAGACCTTGTGTCTACAATAAATAACAAAAAAACTAGCCTGGCGTGGTGGCATGTGTCTGTAGTTCCAGCTACTTGGAAGGCTGAGGTGGAAGGATCGCCTAAACCCAGCAGGTCGAGGCTGCGGTGGCCGTGAGCATGCCACTGCACTCCAGCCTGGGCAACAAGAGTGAGACTTCAACTCAAAGGAAAAAAAAAAAAAAGATTTTAAGCCTCTGTGATGAAAAGCTTTCTACAAGCACTTGGATGCTTCCCTGGTTTACTAGAAGGTAGGTAATTAACGGTTTTGATAACTCACAGTGTCATAAGTTACTGACCCTGTTATTGGTTACAGGTCTGCTATTATGTTTTTCTTTTTTTCTTTTTCTGTCTAGAATAAAAAAGTCTGGTTATTTGATTACTGGCTACCTTTATTATCAAGGAAGAGAACCTTGCAGAAGATGATAGGCCAATATTTTTATGAGATTCATTTATGACCCTGTTTTGAGCTACTATCTTGCTGTATTTCCAGAGTCTAAAGTCTGTAGGAATGCCAGATCTTTTTCTCAATAGGAAACTGAACTCCCTCCCATCTCCACTCAGCAGAAACAGCACATTTTAATTTCTTTTTTCTTCCTAGTGTTTGACATATCACCATGGAAGGAAAAAACCCTGATACCGACTTTAAACTTCTTCAACCAACTACTCTGTTTTTCTCTCTCCAGACATAGAAACTCACAAAATCCCTGCACTTTTATAATGTCATTCTAATCCAGAGAGTGCAGTCGAATTCTAATAAAATCACAGAAGGAAATTCTACACCAGTGATGGAGAAATGTGGTCAAAGAGAATATTTTGTTAATAGTCACTCTGAGGTGATCGAACTAAAGGCAATCACAGATTGACACGGGGGATTTCTCTCCTCTTGGCTGCTTTTTGTGTGTGGCCATTAAGAAGCTATTTTAGCTGAAACTATATAAAGAATCATCTCTGAAATCTTTGACTTTCATATCATTTTCCTCCTTTTCTCTCCCCCAGTGTGTATGTAGCATATGAAGTTTTTCCTCCACGTTTATCCTGTTATCTTCTTGAATTCTGTTATCCTGGGTCAAGAAGTTGTATTCTATCCTTCTCACCAACATGAAATAGAAATCATATCCTGGCCAGGTGCGGTGGCTCTTGCCTATAATCTCAGCACTCTGGGAGGCTGAGGTGGGAGAATCGTTTGAGCCCAGTAGTTCGAGACCCACCAGGGCAACATAGTGAGACCTCGTCTCTAGAAAAATAATGAGCCAGGCATGGTAGTCCCAGCGACTTGAGAGGCTGAGGCAGGAGAATCACTCGAACCCAGCAGGTCAAAGCTGACTCCAGCCTGGGCGACAGAGTGAGACCCCCAACTCAAAAAAAGAGTCATATTCTATTTTAAAATTGTTAAAGTAGTATTAAAATCACTGGAGTCAGGTACACTAAATTGTCTATTCATCAGCTGGTGCGTTATAATGAAGAACAGTTCAGAGGTTCCATCTCTTCTCCCCCATTACGACTTCTTTCAAGGAGGTGTGGGTTCACACTTCGATATCCTACTTGCGCACAGATGTAAAAACCTCAGTCTTCCCCTTAGGAAGCTGTCATCTTATTATTCATCAACTACTCTCTCTGGGAAGTGTTTCCCTGATCTCATTTCAGTACCCGTTCAGATCATCACTTCCTGAGGACCAAAAATTGCTGGGAGGCTGTGTAAGGAATAAAACCTGAGATGCCTAAATCTGAGTTACTGATGATGGAAAAACTCAAATTAACAACGGAAGGAACTCTGGCTTGGTGACCTTTCATTAAGCTTTTTTTTCTCCCCTCAGTGTTTAGCAACACAGAGGCCTAATCAACAAAACATGATTTCAGCTTCCTTTAGAAGAATTAGACCTTTGCAGCCAAAAGTGATTTTGAGGTTACCAAAAAAGTACAAACTAAATTTGGGCACCTACGTGAAACATTTTCATAGGTCCCTTTCTCATTAACCACTTCCAGAAATGATCTCAATCTGCACTGTGGAAAGGCATAGGAGAAAGGGTTTGTAGGCCGTTTTTTGTTTCCCCTCTTCCACATGGGCAAAGTGTTTCCCTTGGATGCCTTTTTTTCATCCAGGGAAACAAAAAAGAAAAGTCACTCAGGGGAGATCAAGTGAATAGGGAGGATGGGACACAGGGATCGTGCTGGTTTTGGTCAAAGACTGCCGAATACTCAGCATGGTGTGGGCAGGTATGTTCGTAAATCACCCATCATGAAATGGGCAAACGCATTGAAGAATCTCTCCAAAAAAAAATTCACTGAAGCTGAACACAGCGTCTCACAACAATACTAGCTGGCACACTGATGCCAGCGGGTTCCCAGAACACTATCCTAGTGGGGGAAACCTATACGTCGAGGGGTCCTCACTCCAAAAGATAATTCTGATTATGTCTGGGTCCCTCCTTGAGTGTTGACTGGAGAATGCACAGACGGCAAAGAGCAACAGTCCAGTCATCTGGGGACTAGAAATCCTGACAGATCCACGAAGTCACAATACGAGAAGGAAGAGGAGTATGGAGGAGGCCAGATGCCCCGAGAGCGGCCCCCAGTCCTGCTCAAAGCACCTTCCAGGGCGACAGGAATGTCCACAACGGGAGGACATGCTCCCGGCTGCCATGTGGCTCTCAGGGGAACATTCAGATGCAGGAGGGCAACTCCAAAAATCAAACATCC
Organism: Carlito syrichta; assembly: GCF_000164805.1. Taxonomy (NCBI): domain Eukaryota; kingdom Metazoa; phylum Chordata; class Mammalia; order Primates; family Tarsiidae; genus Carlito; species Carlito syrichta. Next base: position 281,636 of record NW_007247145.1, on the reverse strand, counting down.
ATATGCAGAAATGCACATGCTCTGTTTTATCAACCCGAAGGAAAAGGCTTTTCACTCAGGCTGCCGGACCCATATATCTAGAAACAAGTGGAAGTAAGAGCTGCAAGGCATGGACAGGAGTGGGGGTAGAAAGAAAAAAAAGAATCTTTGACTGCCTGACTTTAAAGGTACTGTAAGTCCCCTACGTTTCACCCTTCAAGTTGAGAACTTTCAATCACACGTCCAATCGTGTAAGTTAGTTCATGTGTCTGGTGTACGTTGTCATACGTGTGCATCCTCTACAAGTGGCTGTTTTCTTTCTTTTTTGTGTTTGTTTGTTTTTTATGTATTAGTTGTGTGAAAAGTATTGCAAACCTATTACAGTACAGTACTATATAGCCAATTGTGCTATTTGGGTACCTAGGTTAACTTTGTTGGACTTACGAACAAATTGGATTTACGGATATGTTCCCAGAATGAAACTTGTTTGTATGTAGGGGACTTGCTGTAGTTTGAATCATCTCCAACTAAAGAAATGCCTATAATAATTAATTACAAATATAGCCTCCCTTTACTTTTTTAATTTTGAACTATTTTTTTAACTGACAGAAAAGTTGAAAAAGAGTACAAATAGCATGTACTTTTTAAAATCACTTCCCCTGATGCTAGCCATAAGTCTGTATAACCATAGTATAATGATCAAGAACAGGAAATTAACATTCACGCAATATTATGAATTAAACTACAGGCCTCATCAGAACATCACTGCCTTTCCACTACTGTCCTTTTCCACTTCAGGATTCTGACCAGCATGATCCCATGTTGCATTTAGCTGTGATTTTTTTTTTTGTAGTCTCTTCCAATCTGTAACAATTCCCCAGTCTGCCCTTGCCTTTCTTGGCCTCGACATTTTTGAAAAGAACTGATCAAAATGATTTGGTAGAATGGCCCTCAGTTTGGGTTTGTTTCATGTTTTTTTCATGACTGGAATGAGGTTATGCATTTTTAGCAAGACTACTACAAAAATGATGTTGTGTCCTCAGTGCATCCTATCAAGGGGCTGTGGTATCAATACATCTTATTACTGGTGACGTTTCCCATGGTCATTGGTTAGATTGGTGCATGCTGATTTTTCCACTGCAAAGTTACTATCTTTCCCTTTGTGGCAGACATTCATCTTAAGGGCGATATGCTGAAACTATGCAAATCTTGTTTCTCCTCAAGCCACTGCTCGCTAATTTTAGCATCCATCTGTGGGACTTGTCTGCAACAATTATGACCATGGCATTTGCCTAATGGTGATTGTGTTTTCCATTTCTTTTCTATAGGTCTTATTTGGAATTCTGCTTAAGAAAGAGTTGTCCCTTCTCTCTTATGTATTTATTTATTGTGAGTTGGAGTCTCACTCTGTCGCCCAGGCTGGAGTGCAGTGGCACGCTCCTGGCCACCGCAGCCTCGACCTGCTGGGCTCTGGCGATCCTTCCGCCTCAGCCTTCCAAGTAGCCGGAATTACAGGCGTGCGCTACCACGCCCGGCTAATTTTTGATTTATTGTAGAGATGAGGTTTCGTCAAGTTGCCCAGGCGGGTCTCAAACCCGCGAGCTCAGGCAATCCACTCATCTCAGCCTCCCAAAGTGCTGGGATTACAGGTTGAGCCACCGAGCCCGGTTTATTTTTTAAATTATTTACTTATATCAGTATGGACTTCTGGGTATAATTTTATTCTACGGGTTAAGATCCAACATTATCATTCTTTTTTTTTTTTTGCTCCTCAAATTCTTCTGGCTTTGGCTGATTCCTATGTTGTTCTTCTGACAATCTTGAGCCTTTTGTTTTAAAGCATTTCCTTATGTGTTGGCACTGTGAGATGTCCCAGGTTCACTTGCATTCGTTCTGCCTGAGTCTGGAATCAACTGCTTCTCCAGGATGGCTTCGTTCTTTTCACTGAAGGATGGTGTATAGCAACAAGATATGGTACTGAGTGAGCTTATTGCTACTGGGCTGTCATTGCTTCTAGGCCTTATCAGAGCATGGCAATAGCTGTAAGTATGCTTACCCATTCGCAGGCATACATCTGTGCACCTATTTCTATCTATCATGAGTTTCTATTGCCAGTCTGACTCCAATCCAACAACCATACCGTTCATTTCAGCCCTACCTTTTCCTTTCAATATTTTTTTTCTCTGTCAGCGCAATACCTCTCCTAGGTTCCTTTTACCTTAAAAGACAGTTTAATAGCCAGCTCCAAAGCCATTCACTGATTCGTTTGGAAATGCATTTATTCATTTAAGAAATATGAATCTGGCACACACTGAGACAGAGCAGGGATAGGGCTTGGCCACTCTCACCCACTTTAGCCACCAGACTTTGTAGCAACACTCCAGCTGAAGCCATCCTACAGACCACAACCTTGAAAGAACCCGTTTAGATAAGCAACGTTTCGCCATAAATTTTGCTGGAGATGATAGCCCACCCTACACCTGCAAACACATCAGAGAGTGTCCGACTATAGCCCTTGCTTCATATAATACTCAAACCCCTACCCTGGGTGGGTCTGTCACCATTTTTAGTACCCGTGACTTATGAAGAAGAAATATATTTACACACTTACACAGTTAAAAGTCCTCCCTAATCACACCAGCATAACTTTCCTTTGACGCTTATCCAATAAAAGGCCCTAGCCAGTCCCCTCCAGGGAGCCAGCCAGAGAACTCTTCCTTCTGAGCTGGCTCCCCGGTGCAAGCCCCCAGTAAAGCCTTGTCTGGGAATCTGCTTGGCCTCGTGTCAATTTCTACGACAGCAGAGTCTCCGAACCTGCAGTTGGTAACAACACCATGCTTAAGACCCTGTACTGTGGGTGGAACTCAGGGTGGAACACAGATGAACCTTCGCCAGGGGTCTCCAACCCCCAGGTGCAGACTGGTACCAATCTGTGGCCTGTTAGGAGCCGGGCCACACAGCAGGAGGTGAGTGGCATCCAGCAGAGCTCTGGCTTCTGTCAGATCAGTGATGGCATTAGATTCCCGTAGGAGTGGGAACCCTCTTGTGAACTGTGCTGTGAGGGATCTAGGTTGTATACTCCTCATGAGAATCCAATGCCTGATGATTTGATCCTCACCTCCTCCATCTGTGAAAAAACTGTCTTCCATGAAACCAGTCCCTGATGCCAAGAAGCCTGGAGACTGCTACTTTAGCCCTTGCCCTTGGGTAGTTTATGGGCTCTCCACCAAAACAATAAATAAACTAGGGTCGCGAGGAGAAACAGATACTATATGAGAGGGGACCCAAGAGAAAACAGAGTTTATATATTTAAAATGGTGTATTTAGTCTTACACGTTTAAACTTGTCACCTTCGACGTACTCTGCGCTTGATGCAATACACCTATCGAGATGTTTTTTCTACTGCTCAAAACAGTTTCTGAACTTGTCGATTCTGATGCTTTTTAATGCTTCTGCCGATTTTTATTTCACCTCTCCCACATCAGCAAAATGTTTCCCTTTGAGGACTTTTTTCATCCGAGGAAACAACAACAAAAAACCCACTCAAGGCGAGACTGTGTGAATACGAAGGGTGGGGCACAAGAGTCATGCTCCTTCTGGTCAAAAACTGCTGAATGCTCGACCAGGTGTGGGTAGGTGCTCTAGGGGACAGCCTGTCTTATGAGGGGTCCACCCTCCAAAAGATAATTCTGTTTTTTGGGGGTCCTCTCTTGTACATTGCTATGGAAGCGTAGCGAAAGGAATTTGAGATAAACTCCTATTAAAAAAGCAAGGCAAGATTTCACGTAGAGCTGTGGATCTTTAAGGATGGGCAGAATTTGGATCTGCGATGATTGGAGGAAAGAACTCCAGGAAAAGGGAACAGCTGGAACCAAGCAGAGAAGGGAAACAAGTAAGGCAAGCCACACACAGGAACAGAGGAGCTGCATGTCTGGGCGGGGAACAACACTGGCGAGGGGAGTACGTGGCTGGCACTGGGTCCCAGATTTCCGTGGATGCTGGCTGTGGTGGAATACAGTCCTCATTTGGTGGGCCACAGAGAGGCCCTGAGGGTCCGCTAGTGCAGAAATGGCTTGTCAGGAGTGACATGGGAGAATTCAGAAGGTGGGCGGGATTTGAGGGACAGGGAAGGTCTTTGGAGGAGAGAAAACAATTTGGAAGGTATTGATATAGTTTAGGGTTGGGCACAGTAGCTCATGCCTATAATCCCAGCATTTTGGGAGGCCAGCCTGGGCAACACAGAGAGACCCCGTCTCTACAGAAAACTTAAAAACAAATAGCTGGGCTGGGTTGTGCACACCTAGAGTCCCAGCTCCTTGGGAGTCTGAGACAGAAGGATCCTTTGAGCCCAGGAGTTCGAGACTGCAGTGAGCTATAATCATGTCACTTCACTCCAGCCTGGGTGATGGACCAAGACCCTCTCTCTTAAAACAAACAGACAAATAAAATAAATAGTTTAGGCTGTCAGAGAAGGTCCAAATTGGGGCAAGGGCAAAAGGCAAAGAGAGGAAGGAACATATTTGAGTATAATGAATAATATCTGACAACAAAATTGGACGAGGACAGCAAGAAAAAAGTCAAATGTAACTTCAAGATTTCAAGGGGGTATATTAAAAACCATCAGAGTTAGACACCAGGAGATAAGCTAGATGGTGGGCAAGTGTCTGATAGCTCCTAAGTGCAGAGTTAAGACAGAGCCCTTTCCTTGAGACTATTTCAGGACTTTGTTATGAGTGCACACAAAAGGAGAGAAATATCAGACATTATATCAAGCAATGTTGCTACTTTTTTAGCAGCCATGCTAAATTCCAGCAGAGTAGAAAACCACACTGAAAAGCAAAAGGAAGTTTCTAGATGGCAATGAAATTTAATTTATCCATGGTGGTGGTTGGCCTTTGGCATTGATAATTACTACATGGCAGTGTTTTCCTTGAAGTCAGATAGTTAGCACTCTCTCAACTAGAAATTGCCCCCATTTTTATCCACTATGGGTTGGAGGCCATTCAAGCAGAGATATCTAACTTCAGGCACCAGAGAGCTTTGGAACTCTGAAATCAGAATGAAATCCTCATCGCTACTCTATTAATGTATCACTATTCAAATGCAATCGTTTACTGCAGGGAACAGTTTAAATGCAAATATACTAGCATCTGTACGATCATGACAACCACTTATTAGTTAGCATGTAACTTCAGGCATGGGCTGTGCTTGCCGGAGAGTATTTGTCTTCCAGGCTCAAGAAGCAACCGCTGGTCAACTGCTGCTGGGCTCGGCCACAGTCTCTTGTTTAATTATGCTCTTATTATTGGCCTTAGGATAAAAGAAAAGAGCTAAATTTGCTCAATTGTTTTGCAAGATGCCAGACAACCGTGTCACAGGGCGACTGGAAGGACAGAAGTGGAAGAAAAAAAAAGAGTAATCAACTTTCTTCTATTAGACTGGAAAGAAGTTTGGAACCAGAGACCCATCAGTTAGAAGAAAGTCTGCTGTGAATGCCCATCCTTGTCCCAACCAAGCACCCCCAAGAGGGAGTGGTCCAGCTTCTAGTATCACTGACTTTCCCCTCGCCCCATTTGTACAGGTGAGTGAACTCCAAGTCTTATTTTGGAAACACTGTCTTTGTTACCCCAATGGCTCTTCCAGGATAAGGTTGCTACAATGGTTTGTAAAACTGACATCACTCCTAGCGAAATCCAGATAATTGTAATCATCGGAAAAGCAGACAAAAAATATTATTTAGTTATACTCTTCAGGATAACTAAACTCTTCATGAAAGTACGATGTGGAAGCCTGGGCAACAGAGTGAGTGTGACTGTAGCTGTCCTCGTCACACTCAGTTCTCCAAAAAAGAGGTAGAAGATATAGGGCGAAGATTACAAGGAAGCAAGAGTCAGTGTTGTCTTCTTTCTCCAGGAATGATTGAAGTCATGACTCTTCAGTTCCAAGTTGTGTAACAAAGGAACCTCCAGTTCCAGCACGACTGACTATACAACTTGCAGGACCCAGTAAGGAATGAAAACAGAGGGTCCCAGATCAAAAATTATAAAGAATCTCTAGATGGCGACCACAGAGTGCTGAACCATGCCCCCAGTCCCAGGTGCCACACTGTCTCTTCGAGCCTCTGCGGTGGCATCTTCCTTGTGGGTTCCTGTCCCCTGGCGACCTTGTTTATCTTTCCGTAAACTCTCCCTTGGAGGAGAGGTGGGGTCGTCTGAGCAAAGCTAGCATTCTTACCAAAAAAATGAACCACACACTTAAAACACGACTAGCACATGACCGGGTTCCCTCTGCCACTTCTTACTTTGGACTGCCTAGACCTGCAAAGACATAGGAAAATGCCTTCCACGTCAGGTTATTTTAAGTATTAGTTCATTAGGTTTGCGTGCTCAAGTGTGATGTCTGATAATCTGGATTGTAAGCCCATGCCTCCTCGAGTTCTTCCTACTGTACCAAAGATCCTGACGTAGCTTAGGTGACGTGGATGGAACACAGCCTCCTCACCAGTCTCTTGTTCTCCGTCCTAAGCCTCTCCTTCCATCATCCTCCTTTCTGGAATCCCTTTCTGAATGGTTAAAAGAACTCGTTAAAAGTACGTTAGAAGCAATTTCCTGATTTGCATAATACTTTGACTAGTGTTTCTGTCTGCCTTTCTTTGCCCAAATTTATGTAAAATGAAGTAGCATGTAAATAAAAGGTACTCAATTCTCATTTCTCACAACAGGGACACTAACTTTCTCCTGCTCTCAGATTTCCAATGCTTAATTTATACATCAGTTCCTCGATGGTTTACACATTTTTGTTATCTTGATTTTTTAAAAATATATCTTGGAATTCTTTGATAGTTCCCTCTAATTCAGATTAACTGGAAACAGATGTCATCATGTGGGAAGAAAAAAATATAAAATACTTTAAAAGAGATTAGGCTTCATTGATCTCAAGATTATGCGGTACCTCAAAGTAAGGTTAACTAAGTGTTGCTTGGTTAACAGGGACTTGGAGTCAGTTAAGTGCTTTAATAAATAGATAAGGCTTATTTGTAATTAGCATATTGATTGTTTACATATAAATGAGTGCTTCTAAGTGCTTGAGGGGAGCAGAAAACAGCTTGTTAGGAGTTTTAAATACCCCCTTACAGATCATTTATCTCAATACTAATAGACACTATCTTTGCACAAAGTCTTTGCTGGGCCAAAGGAAACATCAACCAAAAAGCTCAAATCACACCAATTCCAAATAAGCGTAATTAACGGATGACCTTTATTTCTAGAAAAATGTCACGAAAAGTCCCTTTAGACTGGGCATGCCTAGTGGATAACGAGACAGTAGCATCCTCACAGAACAAGCCTCTCACTCCTTCACCAGCAGCGGGCATCTCTTTGATCTTACCTGAAGGGCAATGACCGAATTCCCCACGTGTTATCCACGAGGCTGCCTCCCTTTTGGTCACACTGATTGAACCAGAAAGAAGCACCTGACCCAGGGAAACCCACGGTCTCTGTATGACATTGGCTGGCTTGGAAAATACACTTGATCCCTCACTTTCTGGCACTCCAAAATTCATCGGGGAACACAGAGAAACAGAGACAGTGAGCTGTGGTAGCAGCTCCTAAAAGCGACACAGAAGAGAGGGCAAGGGGTGAGACGAATCACAGCGGAGGCCAAGACACAAAGAAATTACTAGGAGGAGACAGAGCTGGAGAGAGAAAGAATGAGGAAAGAAGGAAGGGAGGAAAGAAAGGAGAGCGGGGGGGGGGAGGAAGAAGAGAGGACACCCATAAGAGACGCACAGATAGGACCATGTGACCCTCAGGAGGGAATATTCTGTCCCCAGCGGTCCCCTTGCTGGCTCTTTCTGCTCGAGCCCAGCCCTTAGGCATCCTTACAGTGAACCTTACTCTGTCACTTGCTGCCAGGGATGAACAAAACACTCAAAACCACCTCCCTCACAGAAGCCAGGAAAGGGGCCCTGGGGGCGTGTGTCTGTGACGGGCAGGCTGGGAGACATGCAACACACTATCTGTTCTGCACTGACAGGCCTTCCTCCCAGTGCACGGGGCTTAAACATTTCCGCATTTTCACCAGGACGGAGCCACAAAAGGGCCTTTTTCTGGGATCCTCCAGGCATCCTGGTGGTGAGAAAAGCCGGCGAGGCTGTGCTGCATGGGCCCGCTGCCAGCGACATGGTGGAGTCTGTCACACTCCTTTGATGTTCACTGTCAGGACAGCTTCTGCCTGCTAAATATTTATTTAATCCAATTTGGCCAATCAAACTTCAGGTCTAATAAATGATTACAGTAACAGGCAGCTCTTAACCTAGGAGCAGCCTTCTGCTTCCTAAGGGCAGCCTGAGCTTGGTGTGGAGATGAGGAGTTGCCCCGGGAAGGGGGAAACCCAGCGGAATAATGGGGTGGCGGGGTGGGCGTCTGTGAACAGGTGGGCGAGCGTGTGTGTCGTGTGTGAGTGTGTGAAGATGTGTGAGGGGGGTGTATGTGAATGAGTGTGTCTGTGAGTGTATGTGACTAAATGGGTGTATATGATAGTGTGTGTGAAGGTGTGACTATGTGACACTGGATGTGATGTGTGTGCGAATATGTATGTGAATGTATGAGTCGGGTGTGTGTGAATGTGTACAAGTGTGAATGTGTGTGACTGTGAGCATATGTGAATATGCTTGTGTGAATGTGTGTGAATGTATGATGTGTGTTAATATGTGAGTGTATATGAATCCAGTGTGCCTGTGAGTGTGTGTGACACAAAGCATAGCAGACTTCTCGTGTAATTCAGCCTTCCAGGCATGTGTGACTACATGTGTGTGTGACAGTGTGTGTGAATGATTGTGTCTGTGAGTGTATGTGGCTATGTGTATGAACGTGTGACTGTGACAGTGCATGTGTGGCTGTGAGTGTAGGTGACTATGCTTGTGTGACAGTGTGTGCGAATGCGTGTAATTGTATGTGTGACAGTGAATGTGTGAACGGGTGTGAATGAGCGTGTCTGTGAGCGTATGTGAATGCATATGTGATTGTGTGTGAATACGTGTGTCTGAGCATGTGTGTGAATATGAGTGTGTGAACAGTGTGTGAATGTGTGTGTATGAATGTGTGAACATGAATGTGAACACAAGTGTGACTACAGTGTGTGTGCAAATGTGTGGGAGAGTGTGTTGTGTGTGTGAACATGAGTGCATGCTTGTGAGTGTGAGTTGAGAAGGAGGGAGGGACTGGAGAAAAATAAACTGGAAAACAAGAGGCAGTGTGAGACACATGTGGCGACTCTTCTCAACCGGAAACACAGATTACCATGTTCTCGAAACAACCATGAAGCCCATCTTCAGCTCTCCGTGTGGCAGTGATGTCATTGCCATTAATCAGAAAGCAGATGCTCCTCGACTTCATCCTCTCCATCACTCTGGGAAAGAGGGTGAGGGAGTCGGTGGGGCTCTCCGGCGCGCTGATTTCTACCGCTATCAAAAGACAAGCATGAACCACGGGGCTCTCTCCACCCCTGGCTTTAACAGCATGTGGCGCTGAGGGACTTTGGCTTCCGAGGGAGCATTCCTCAAGGAGCAGGGAAAAACCAAAGTCAACCGCCTGAGCATCCCTCTTGAAATGTCGAGGAAATCTGGTGGGCTGCTGCTGTTGTTTTTCTAAACCTCTTAGCCCTGACAGCACTTTGTAACACACAAGGAGTGCAAGATCCTCTCTCTGCAGAGAGAAAATAAACCCTGAGGCATATAGTAATTTTCTGCTTGTTGAATCTTGTGCCTGGTTTGTTTCAACAAAGCCAGGTTTCCTTGGCATCACCTGGCCCCGTCTATAGAACAGGCTCTTCCAGGAGAGGGTAACCATGTTTAGCAAGATCTCTGCTTTGCCAGCTACTTAATGTCCTGGGCAACGTACTGCTGCCAATAACCACTCAATTAGAAGGTATTAATCATCCATTTTACTGTTCCTCCCCACTGCCCAGCACCCCTCTTCCTTGGCAAGACACAAAGCATAGCAGACTTCTCGTGTAATTCAGCCTTCCAGGCAGATGCAGTTACATGGCAACCATAAAGACACATCTTTTTTTTTTCTCTCCCCCAGACCGATATTCTATTAATCCTTACAAGTTTATTAGTTCTGACTCATAACAATCCATCAGCCATAAGTGCAATAAATGATGCTTGGAAATTAATGCCCACATTTCAGCAGAGAAGGTTTTACATATTAAATTATCTTTAAAGTTATAAATAAATAACATACGTGAAATAGATTTAAGCAATAAAAATGCATTCAGCAAACAACACGCAGTAAGCTTAAATATTCAGCAAGTTGAAGCCACTTTGGTAATACCTTGCTAATAGGCCCGCCGCTCCCTACCCGCCCTCTTCCCTGGTAAGATCATGAATCCGTCACATCAAATATTGGAGCCGTTTCTTCCTTGGGAAAAACAATGCTTCCCTCATCTAGCACTCATTCTCAAGGCTCCGGCTTTCCCAGATTGGTATTTGTTTGTTTGGTTTTTTTTTTTTGCTTATTGTTGGTTTTTTAGTTTTTCAATTTTCATTTTTATGCTTTCTCCCTCTTTGTTTTTTTTCCAGCTTCCTCAAAATATAACTGGTGAATAAAAATTGTATATTTAAGGTATACAACACGATGTCCTGGTAGATATCCACGTGGCAAAATGAGGGTCACAATCAAGCTAGAACCCACACACGTCACCTTCTTTTGTATGTGGTGAGGACCTCCAGAGCTCCTCTCTTAGTGATTTCCAAGTATACAACACTGCATTAATGACTCTCGTTACCAAGGTGTACTTTAGGGCCCTAGAACTTGTTTCCTGTCTGTATCACTGAGATGTTGTACTCTTTGATCAGCAGCTCCGAATTTCTACCACCCTCCTCTCCACCCTCCACCAGATAGCCACCATTCTCCCTCTTTTTCTTCTTTTTTTTTTTATTGCAGAGATGAGGTTTCACTATGTTGCCCAGGCTGGTCTCTAACTCCTGGGGCTCAAGCAACCCACCCACCTTGGCCTCCCAAAATGCTGAGATTGCAGGTGTGAGCCACAGCGCTGGACTTCTCTACTTCCATGAGTTCAACTTTTTTAGATTCCACATATGAGATCATTCGGCATCTGTCTTCCAATGCCTGGCTTATGACATTTAGCATAATGCCCTCCTGGTTCATCCATGTGGTCACAGATTGCAGGATTTCCTTCTCTTAAAGGGCTGAATAATATTCCATTGTGTGTATTATATTTTTGTATGTGTATATATGTATATGTATCTGCATGTATGCATATATATTTGTATATGTGTTTTTATATATATATATATATTCCTTTTTTTTTTTTTTGAGGTGGAGTCTCACTTTGTCGCCCAGGTTGGAGTGCAGTGGCACACTCACAGCCACCCCAGTATTGATCTGCTGGGCTTCGGCGATCCTTCTGCCTCAGCCTTCTAAGTAGCGCGCTACCACGCCCAGCTAATTTTTGATTTATTGTAAAGACGAGGTCTCGCCAAATTGCCTGGGTTGGTCTCAAACCCACAGGTTCAGGCAATTCACTTGCCTAGGCCTTCCAAAGTGCTGGGATTACAGGCTGAGCCACCGAGCCCTGCCATGTATATTCCTTTTAAAAAAATTCATTCACCTGTTGATGAACAGTTAAGTTGATTCCATATCTTGGCTATTGTGGGTAATGCTGCCATTAACAGGGGAGTGCAGACATTTCTAGGACATACACAGTCCTTTTATTTGGACATAGATTACTGATCATAATGCAGGCCTATTTTTAATTTTTTGAGGAACCTCCATAGTGCTTTTCATAATTTGCATTCCCACCAATGTTGTTTTAAAAGAATTCAGAAATTCTGTGGCAAGAGGATCACTTGAGGGCAGTTGTTCAGGCTGCAGTGCATTACCATCACACCTTTGAATAGTCACTGCACTCCAGCCTGGACAACAAAGCAAGACCCCATCTCTTAACAAAACTCTGAGGCATCTTTGCCCCTACCTCTGCCACCCACCTTAACAAAGCCATTTGAGTAGCTCTTAAAAAGTGACTCCCTAAAGGAAATCTTGTTTAAATAGTGGCTTCAGTAGAGCTTTGCAAGAACCATGGCTATCAGAAATTCATCTTACTCCAGGGAGGCAGGAGGCTGAATTCGGAAGCCAGGAGTCTATTTTGTTACATATGAAAACAAGGGAGAGTCAAGTTTCTACCAGGTGTCAAACAACTGTGTCACATTATCATCCAAAAATAAGCCAGAAAACATGTTTACTTTTATTTTTGTTTTTTAAACAAGGAGAACAATTAAGACAGAGAGCCTGCAGTGCTATTTGCTAACATGCATTTCTTGCTAAATAAATTTTCTACACTCAAATTAAAAGTTTTCTAGCGATACTTTTCCTTTGGTAATGCATTCAATCTGTATAACTTCATCAAACGTTGTCCCTCGTGGAAATGTCATTATTGCATCATTGTTTCCGCCAACTAAATACTTAATTCCTAACCTCAGTCACAGATGTAACACACAACAACAAAACACCACAAGATTTATGTCGGTGACGATGTAAAGTGAATTAAGGGTTAATGACAAAAGTCTGGTTTCCACAGTGCTCTATCAAGGGGCATTTTTATTACTTACCTTCAGAGGCAACAAAAGCAGAAATTCCACTCTTTGCCAGTCCCTCTTCTAGCTCTGGCCCCTCGCTAACGTGTGTCTTCGTTGTATGCTTCCTTGCACACAGATGTGCTCTCTGCTTATGCATTTAGGAGAACTGCATCCATAAATTACATCACACCTTTCCTGCCTGCACGCAATATCCCCAGATTTCAAAACCGTACAAGCCAGACAGATCAAGATGCAGACTTCCACTCGACGTCCCTTGCTGGATTCTCAGGCCAGAGAGCCTAACGCTGATTTAGTGGCTGTCTGCCAGAGAAAAGCACTTCATCGGTACCATAAGTCCAGCACTCCTATTTTTCCCTGTCTCCTATGCCAGTGTGTACACATGCACACTGAGTCAGGTCACCAAGGCCTATGTGGTGGACGTCAAGGTAGAAAGATTTCAAAATATAGGCAATGACATATTCTGAAACCCAAACGTTTTGAATGGCGCTTAGAGCTTGGTAGATGCTCACTGCTAGAGGGTGGGTGAGAGGGGCAGGGATGCCAAGCCTTGGACATCAGAGCACAGAGGGTCTGATAAGTAGGGGAGAACCCTGTGACCATCTGGCCCGGTGCCATCAGTTTACAGAGAAGGACACTAAGATCCAGGGTCATGAAGTGATTTTCTCAAGGTCACAAAGCCCGTAGGAGGCAAGCTAAGGCCAGAACGCGGTTGACTTCTTCGGAAGCCTTCCAACACTTACTCAAGTCAGCTTTAGATCAGACAGTCGGAAGGCACGGTGACGTTCCAACATGTACACCCATGTGACATTAGCACATGACGTATCATAATAGTGCCTGGGCGATGATACCTGGTAGGGTGGTGGCAGTGGAGTGATAATGGAAGAGGATGAATTTTTTTTTTTTATGAGTTGGAGTCTCACTCCCTTGCCCAGGCTGGAGTGCAGTGGCACGCTCATGGCTACTGCAGCCTCAACCTGCTGGGCTCAGGTGATCCTTCTGCCTCAGTCTTCTAAATAGCTGGAACTACGGGTGCGCACTACCACGCCCAGCTAATTTTTGATTTATTGTAGAGGCGAGGTCTCGCCAAGTTGCCTGGGCTGGTCTCGAACCCGCGGGTTCAGGCAATCCACTCACCCTGGCCTCCCAAAGTGCTGGGATTACAGGCTGAGCCACCAAGCCCAGCCATGAAAAGCTTTAATAGCCTGCTGTGTTCTGAAATGACAGCACAGCTTCCTTTTACCTCAAGGGTTACACAATGGATCAAGATAAAACTCTACATTAAAACAAAATGGATAATTCAAGTCAATGGAGGCCATCTTTTCCTTGATAAAGGTGTTTTAAAGAGATATATGCCTATATATACATATAATACGTAATTAAAATAAGGACTCTATTTCTTTTTTTTTTCTTTTTTGAGTTGGAGTCTCACTTGGTCGCCCAGACTGGAGTGCAGTGGCCGCTCCCGGTCACAACAGCCTCGCCTGCTGGGCTCCGGTGACCCTTCTACCTCAGCCTTCCGAGTAACCGGAATTACAGGACTCTAATTCTAACGTGTGATCCATGGTGTTCACAGTGCTCACCCAGTGCACAAACACCCTTGGATATACACAAACCCAATTAATACAACACATGGTGATCTATTGTTTTTCCCAGACACAGTTCAGCTAACAACCTTTATGACCCTTAATGCATTTATGACTAAAGATGAGCCAGTGACCAGTCATCTTTTTCCACTCTGCAAGCTGTGAAGGCGGGTTCCTCATTTAAGTGCAGTCTCCCAACTGTGTTCCTTCTTGCCCCTTTGGGAACACATGATACCTTTACTCAAGAAGACCCATGGCCGCCAACCGATTCTTCGTAAGTCTTCATTCTCCCCATCTCATCTGTTGCTGCCTCTCAGTGACTGTAGGGGTTTCTTCCCTTTTCACTGCCATAGACTTGACTGAGGTTCCCTTACCTCTTGTATAAACCATAACTGCAAGAACCTTTTAACTATTCTCAATTCTCTTTACTCTTGACAGAGGTATCAAAAGTATCATCCTAAAGCAAAACTCTAGACATCATTAAGTGGTTCAGAAATTGCCCATGGGTCCACATGGCTGAGTCAAGTCTAAATTCTTGGCATGATGCCTCAGGTCCTCCAAAAGATGGCTTCATCAGGTTTAATGCCTTTGGCCTAATCCTCTGGGTACTCCTTGGATTCCTACCACGTACCTCTGTGCCCACTGACCTCAGTGCCCGGATGCCCTATTCACCCATTCTCATTCTCCACTTCAGCCCCCATCCCACCCGGGTTCAAGCTCTCTCTGTTCTTCAAGATCCAACCCCAAAGCCCCAAACTCAACAAGTGATTCCCCAAAATCTTGCAGTTGCAATGTTTTCTCCTTTCCTTTGTCCTTCAATAGCGTCTTATTAATATCTCCAATGACAGCTCTTAAGACACTGTTAGTTGTGATTTTTCTCTATTCATTCTACTATGAATTCCTTGAGAGAAGGAACGCCTCTGTCTCTGAACAAGGCACCAATGCAGTACTTTGCACACAGCTGCCTCTCAGTAAGGATTTGTTGAAATTAATTTTGAAATTCTACACGCCCAATTACATGTTAGTGCCTTCATCTTCCAAACTGCCATAGCTCTTTGACATTATTTCTTTTCTTTTTTTTAAAGCAGGATTGATTGGGAGGACAGAAAACCTCCTACGTGGTAGGGTACCTAAAGGGGTTGCCCTGCATTATTTCAAATGATCTTTTAGGTGAATCCTTACAATCTTCCCTTCCTCACCCCTCCGCCACCCCCACTGCTAATATTGCTTATGGTTGCTTCATTTAACTTGCCGGGAACAGCCTTCCTTTACACCTCCAAGTACACCTGTACTTGAGGAGCTTGTTTTCTCTACATTTACTCTACTCAATCCATACCAAATCTTCACTATACCTGAAGATTTCCTAGAGTACCAAGAGCAAACAGTGATTGGAGGCCGGGTGCTTAGGACATTGGGAGACCAAGGTAGGAGGATTGCTTAAGCCCAGGAGTTCGAAACCAGCCTGGACAACATAGCAAGACCTCATCTCTTCAAAAACAACAACAACAATAAAAATGGGCTGGGTGTGGTGGTGTGTGCCTGTAGTCCCAGCTACTCATGAGGCCCAGGTGGAAGAATTGCCTGAGCACAGGAGGTTGAAGCTGCAGTGAACCAGGTCATGCCACTGCACTCCAGCCTGGTGACAGTGAGATCCCAACTCACACACACACAGAAGAATGACTGGAATCTGCGCCCATTTCCTGGCTAATGTAACTTTGAGCATAGGACTTAACTGTTCTGAGTCTTGGTTTCCTCACCTGTAAAAATGGATAATAATTCCTGAATTCTGGGATGATTACTGAGGCAATAATGTAAGAAAATCATCTGACATAGAGAAAGCCTTCAATAAATAGCGTATGGTATGTTTTTGACCAAGCCAAAGGAAAGTTGAGAAAAGAAGCAAATTGTTTCCTAAATCAGCACATGAATGAGCCTTTCTGTCATCTTCAAAACCTGGCTCCCTTCTCAGGGGCTCACTCGGCAGCTTCTCCCCAGCATGCTGGATTCCTGAATGCTTTCATGTGGATGCCATTACTTATCCCTCCTCACATAAGCAACGTGATGCCCCACCTGGCACACATCACTTTCCTTTAAGAGCACATATAACGCAGACTCCATTTTGCCATGTCCCAGCACACAGAGATATGACACCAGGGAGGGGCTGCTCATTAAGATTTACTTGTAAAGCCCAGGAATTGGTTCAATTCTCAAACTTTGTTATTAATGATATTGTCCTGTAATCTATGTTAAATATAGATCACGAATGATACTGATGAATGGGTTGGATCTCATACTTGTGTTAGTTCAATTTACAATCATAAATTAAAATGTTCTTCACTCCCACGATGTAGATTTTTGTCTTGGGTTTCATTATGATGACTTAATACTCTCTTAGTTTTCATAAAAACACGCTGGCTTTTTTATTTTGTTTTCTATTTCTAGATTGAGCAGTACATTATTGACAACATTTGCTGCCCAGATTACAGACTTTGGAAATAAATTGTATTTATACTATCTTTGAAAATTCTTCTTGGGGTGGAAGATTTTCTAGCCTAAGTTGTTATACATGTTTAATCTTGGTTTTCCTACAGTATTATGCAGATTCTGCTAAATGATCCATGAATTCATTTATGAATGTGTCTTAATGTAAGTTCCTGAAACAAAGTCATCACCACGCAGAGGTAGGTCAATGCTTCCGGTATAAAGCTTTCAAGAGTATTTATACTGCTTCTTAAGTTTTCTCCTCAAGGGACATGTTGGAGCATATTTCCGGTGCCCAAAACCAGTATTCCAAGGTGATAATCCTAATCCGTGGTTGGTGATGGTGTATTGGGAGTTGGATGGCGGTTCTAGGGGCAGTAAGAAAGCTACTTATGATCATATGTCAACTAAGACATGTGTGTGCAAGACATGTATGTGTGCGAGCATGTGTTGAGTGCATGCGTGTGTGTTTGGGGGGGTTGATACTTGCTAAACCTTGCTGGGGGCAAGACATAGAGGGATGATTGGCTCCTGGACCCTTTAGTCTAATACACTCTTATCTTTCAGTATGATCAAATATAACTGAGTGAATTGCACAGCCATTTCTTACTCCACAGTAAAGACCCCGACAGCAAAACAAAGAGTCGAACACCAAGGAGAACACAACCCAATAATAATACTAGCCAAGTTGAGCTCTAGGAGTCCATGACCTCTTACAGTGTCATATTATTAAGGCTGTTCAACACAGGATAGACACCTTGTTCTCTCCCTCTGCCTTGTGACAAACATGCTGTGGCCTGAGCCACTTTGTGACGAAGCGATCTGTGGTTTATCTGCCCATAATACTGTCTAGAAGAACTGGAGCAGATGTCTTATCTGACAGCCACCACCCTATGACACTGCATTAGGTCGCCGGTTGCACAATATCGAAATCAGTCATCAGAAAGAAGATTTAAATCAACCTTCAGGAAAATACCATTTCATTTTTTTTCATACCAAAGTATACCCCTGTTGTCTATATTCCTAATATTAATTACCAGCAACTCAGATTTATAGTTTTTCCATGCAGAGAAGGTACACATTATATCAGTAAACTATATGGAAACACATGTCTGAGCAATTACAGGAGAAAACAGAATCATGTCATGGTGCTTTTGTTCCCCAAAGCTAACAAAGCAAGTATCAGTGAAATCCTGGAAAGACAGATCCTTTTCAGTTTGGCAGGTTCATGTTGGTCACATTTTTGGCTCTATTAGAACAACTGGACACTGTCAGGGGAGAGAGGTATCCATAAGTGTCCAGTTGTTCCAAGCAAAGTGGCACAAACCAAGCAAACTGGCAACCAAAAGGAGGCCCAAAATTTACCTGTACCACGACCACTTGTATACGTAATTCTGAATTGTACTCTGCATCTTTAAAATAAAATAAAAAAATTTTAAAAAGAACAACCACCATACTCAAAACAACTGATCTTAACTTTTTTTTTTTTTTTTTGGCCAGGATAAACTAGGTATAGAAATGTGTTTGTATTTTTAATCTTTTTCTTCAATAAAATGCATATACGTTTTTAACAAAATACAGAAAATCAGCAGTTATTTCATTTATACATATGAAATAGGGGTACTGACAAAAATTTAAAAGAATGCTTCACCTACAATAAAAAGATTCCTCCAAATGGGAGAACTTAAAATATAGGGTTGCTATGAACAGTGCTGCTCTCTCATCATACAACTTTAAAGAGGAGAAAGTTGCTTCTCTTACAGAAGAAAAACAGTTTATAATCTTTACAGCATGAGGATGTAAAAGGAGATCTTGGAGAAGGCAAGACTGATGAGGAAAGAATACAGAGGATACAGAGAACCCACACCGTTGGGGCCAAGATACGGGCATGAGGACGGTCATGAACTGTCAAAGTAAAATGTCCATACTCTGAACGTAGAGAAGAAGCAGAAGAGACACAAACTGAGTATTAGAGGAGTATAGGAGTATTAGAGAGGGAGTATCAGGAGAACTATTAGAGGAGTATTAGAAGAATAGGAGAGGTAGAGGAAAATAGGAGTACCCGAGAAGGAGTATTAAAGGAGCCTTAGAAGAATAAAAGTATTAGAGAAGAATAGGAGTATTAGGAGGAGTATTAAAGAGTCCTAGAAGAAGGGTATTAGAGAAGAAGTCTTAGAAGAGGAGGAGTATTTGAGAAGAATAGGAATATAAGAAGGAGTATTAGAAGACTAGGAGTATTACAGAAGAACAGGAGCATTAGAGGAGGAGTATTAGGAGGAATATTCAAGAAGGAGTCTTAGAAAAAGAGAAGTATTAGAGAAGAATAGGAGTATTAGAGGAGTATTAGAAAAGTAAGAGCATTAGGAAAAAATAGGAGTATTAGAGGAGTTGTCTTAGAAGAACAAGAATATTAGAGAAGGATTTTTAGAAGAACAGGAGCCTTAGAGGAGTATTAGGAAGAGTATTAAAGAAGAGGTCTTAGAAGAGAAGTATAGAGGAGTCTTAGAAGAAGAGGAGTATTAGAGAAGAAAAGGAGTATTAGAGAAGGAGTATTAAAGGAGTCTTAGAAGAACAGGAGTACTGCAGAAGGAGTCTTAGAAGGAGTATTAGAGAGAACAGGAATATTAGAGGAGTCTTAGAAGAACAGGAGTATTTGAGAAGAACAGGAAGCAGGTGCAAGCTGAGCTCTGGTATGGGAGGTGGGCTATGGAAGTGGTTTACGCCCAAGGAGACGGGACTGTTGTAGCGTTCCTGGGATTCTAGGGAATGACCAGATCTGGTCTCAGTGATCACATACGGCATCATTTCAGCTAACCCTCAAATAGAACCAGGACGAAGCGTTCATTGCTTGACCTGAATGAGCACCAACTTGGATTCAATCCCAACTCTGAAGACAGGGGTTCACCTATCTAGAATCTGCACAGCGGGGCCTCCTGCAACAGCAGATTTTATACGCTCACGGCCACCCTTCTGATACCACAATCTGTCAATTTCCCACTCCAAAAAGTCTGCAATGCAATACGGTTCCTTAAGGTTAGACGGCAGGCCCAGAGACAAAATTCCACAAAGGAGGGTTCCAGCCCCCACCCCTGAGGCCTTGGAAAGGGTTGAGGGAATTTCCAGAAAGTTCTGAGTTCAGGTCCACCTACTCTGTTGGGCTTCCCTTTCTCCTTATTTACTTGGGCTATTAAGGAAAAGTGAGCTTCCCTGCTTTTTAAATTCTAAGTTCTCAATTAAGACTGAATTATTCCAAAGCAAACAACTCTTCCTGTTCCTGAAAATTCTTTGAATTATCATTTTATCTGCTTCTGGTGAACTCAGATGTTTAAATGACTTTTGGCCAATATTCTGATGTGACTTTGTTTAAAATCTTGTTAGGAAACTTCTTTTAAAAGATTTATCCTTATACCTCAAAGATTCATATTTGGTATTAGGGATTGATGACTGGTGGATGGCGATTTCTCTTTTTGAATAGCCAAATATTTATCCTTAATACAAAAACCAAACCACAGACAAGCCAGCACACTCCACAACACCCTGTACTCTTTCAGATACAGCATAAAGTCCAAGTTCTAATTGCATGAAGATATTCAAATATTAACAAATCATCATATTAACTTTAAACCAGGTTCACGAACTTTGCTTTGCTGATTTTAAACAGCCTGATATAGGACGGATATTTAATAAATGTTTGTCCAATGCGTATGTTTCTTCACAATTAATAAAACTAAATCAAAATTTTATTTCAGAGCCGGGCTCGGTGGCTCAGCCTGTAATCCCACGCCTTTGGGAGGCTGAGGTGAGTGGATTGCCTGAGCCCACGGGTTCGAGACCTGTCTGGGCAGCGAGACCTCATCTCTACAATAGAACAAAAAATCAGCTGGGCGTGGTAGCGCGCACCTGTAGTTCCAGCTCCTTGGAAGGCTGAGGCGGAAGGATCGCCGGAGTCCAGCGGGTCGAGGCTGCGGTGGCCGGGAGCGGCCACTGCACTCCAGTCTGGGCGACAGAGTGAGACTCCAACTCAAAAAAAAAAAGAAAAAAACAACAACTTATTTCAGTTGTTGAAATGTTTAATTCCTCCAGATCACGACTTTACCAACACAGTCTCATCGACCTATTCGAGTCTATCAAATGAAGACATCTCTTCAAGCAGTGGTTTTTAATAAGCCATTGTATGAAACAAACAAAAAAGTGTTGCTTGGGAACTAACGACAGTAATAAGGAACCGGCGGATTACTCCCTGATAAGTGTATGCACCGCACACCTTCTCAGTCCTGATTAACTACATTCTATTTTAGCACCAGACAGCTAATGAGAAAATGTTAAGTTTCCCCAAATGATATGATGGTAGAATCAGAATGGAAAATACCAATAAACCTTGTGAACAATGTAACCCCCAAAATGTGAGATTGTAAGTGATTTCATCTTCATTCCACCCCAATATCTTTTGAATTAATCATTCCATATACATAATATTGAAAAGTTACTGTGTGTAAGGTGTGGTAAAATCTGATATTGAGAAGCTAAAGGTCATATATGCATCTGCTTCATAATAACAGTGATTTCTGAAGGTGAAGTGGAGTTTATTAATTATTTTGACAAACCATCCAGGCGGATTCTTTCAGATTCAGGGAATATGGGCTTATGCATATTTTCATGGTTGATATAAAGGACTTACAGCTAGAAGCAAATACTTTTCACTCTGGGTAATGAGCCTGACAATGTGAATAATCTCAATGCAATAATTTTTTAGATGCTAAATACACAAGTATGTGCAAACACACAAAGGTAACCCCTGAACAGTCAGGAAACTATACTAAACACATAACTGCTAATTCTGGGGATAATAAAGTGAATAATTATAGATTTTTTTTCTAAGTGCAAATTTTCATGGCAAAAAAATTATTTCCAGGAGAATAATTAGTGTATTGCTTGAGTAAAATTCAAAGTGAAACATTCTAAACAGCCCAGGTGCCATTCCTGGTTTTAGTGATGTAAATAATTACTATAAAGTAATAGTAAGAGCAAAAACAGTTGAATAAAACATACTCTTGGCCTCAAGAAGGTTATCAGCTGATTGAGGGTCAAGAAATACTGTCCTTCTTAAACTACCTGACATCAACTCTTATCAATGTTTCAAGAGGAAAACAAAAATATTTCTCCAGACAAAGTAAGCTACACACACACACACACACACACACACCGCTCTAAAAGCAAAGTTTGCAACATGCTATAATTAAGCTCACATCCTGACAGTAAAAAACACAAAGTTTTATTCTAAATATAGAGGAAGACTCGCCACACTGTGCAACCTTTCCAACGGTTGCTTTTTTTTTTTAAAACATTAGTCCTTAAAATAAAATAAAAAACATTAGTCATTGATATGTCAGTGTCTTCTTTGTATAAAAACATCCATCATTCTGAAAAGACACATACAGTAGACACGAACCCTCCACTGTTTTAATTCTTTACTTGGAAGTGGAGATTGTCTTCAAGTCCCTGGTAAGTTCTAACCCTGCCTTGTCCTGCCTGTAACCCTAAACCTCTATTTAAATGACATTTTCCTTCTTGCTCACAAGGCAGGGAAGGGTTGGTTGTTAAATGGTTATGGATAGCTATCCACAGCCGAATTCCTAGGCCCCGTACTCCACACAGGCTGACCTTGATCTTCAGAGATGAAACTTGGCCATGGAAGAGAAGCCACACACGCAGGCCAACCATCAGGGACCCAGGCAAATCTTGCTCCATGTTGCACTAACAAAGACAACAATTTTCTAGCATAGCAGATTGGACTCAGTACTATTTAATGAGGGAATTATCGACCCTAGAATAGCTCAACCCACACTTTGCAAAGCATCAACAAGCCCCTAGCAGAAAGTAGGACTGATGTTTGCGTAGGGAACTTACAGAACATTAGGGAATAGTGGTAAAGAGGCCGGGCTTTTCTATTCCGGTGCCTGGAATCTAGCTACCCGCTGTGACGCTGGGGCAGTTCAGCCTCCCTAAACCTCAGTTGCCTCAAATGTAAAATAGTGATAATAATGGTACTTGTTCGGTTGGATTATTTTGATAAATGACATGCGATGATGTATGTAAAGCGTTTAATATGGTGTTTGGTACGTGGAAGGGCTTAACAAAAGATAAATAATGTTATTACTTACTTGGGAATTTTAGAACAATAAACGCTACCACTGTGCACTAAAAAGTCAAACGTGGAAGGATACAAAACAAAAGCCTATGTAGAGAAACCCAACCGTTTACAAAAATAGATGAACAGGAAGAAAACACACTCCTGAACACTCCTACTCTACCTCAATGCTTCATTTCCCTATTAAGAACAGTTGATGGCTGACAAAGGCCTAACATCCAGGATCTACAAGGAACTCAGATGTGCCGGGGTGGGGCGGGGGGGGGATTTAAAAAAAAGAACAGCTGATGGGCCTTTAGGAAAAATATTTTAGCTTTCAAATAACTGCTTAGAAAAGGACTAAAAGCTATATTTAGCTGTCTCTTGGGCAATTAGACAATGGCCATTGCCACCTCTGCTATTTGCTCATCAGGAAACTGCTTCCAAGACATTTAACATTCATAGGTGTATTAGCTCATTATTAATACCCTGGAAGTTCTCCATGACACTATTAACTACAGAGCAGAATTTGATATACGAAGGTTCCATCTTGGTTTCAATTCATCTAAGAGGATTATGAACGGAATCCCCTAAAGGATGACACGATAAAGGTGGTCTCAAACACGGACTGAATAACAGCAAAGTTTCAAAGTAGAATCTATTTCTTTTTATTTTTTTTATTTTTTGAGTTGGAGTCTCACTCTGTCACCCAGACTGGAGTGCAGTGGCCGCTCCCGGCCACCGCAGCCTCGACCTGCTCGGCTCCGGCGATCCTTCCGTCTCAGCCCTCCAAGTAGCTGGAACTACAGGCGCGTGCTACCACGCCTGGCTAATTTTTTGATTTGTTGTAGAGATGAGGTCTCGTCAAGTAGCCCAGGCGGGTCTCGAACCCACGGGCTCAGGCCATCCACTCACCTCGGCCTCCCAAAGCGCTGGGATTACAGGTTGAGCCACCGAACCCGGCCAGAATCTATTTCTTAAAACTTTTCTTCAGACATCTCAACCCTTTTTCAGGTTTTTTCTCTTCAGATTCTCTGGAAGTAACCATCATCATAGCAAATGCTCATGGAGCACTAACCATGTGTAGACACTTGCACATGTTGATACAATTAATCCTCACAAGATCTCTAGGGGTAGAAACTGTTACTATCACCCCCATGGTACACATGAGGAAACTGGTAGGTTAAATAACATGATGGTAGTGCCAGAGCTGGGATTCGAACTGAGCAGGCTCACCCCAGGGTTATGTTCCTCTCTACGGCTGTGTCGCTGAGGCCTCACTGACACACTTCTAAAAGTACGTAAGTGGTGGCAGAAATTAATTGCTCTCATGTTCTTATCATAAGATAGAGCCTGTAACAGGAGTTAAACGCCCACTCTTTCAGTGCTCTGTGCTAGACCATGTACTCTTCTTCTGACACCAAAGGAAAAAAGACTATTTCCAATGAACGCCCGCCCATTAGATCAGAGATTATGCCACGTATGATCTGTCACAAGAAAACCAGCGAACACCGAGACACTTTGACTTGTAATGACTTTCATTCTAAAGAAATTCCCATAACTCAATCTTTGGAAATCTGAATATAAAGTTCTACTTTAAATTTATAAATATAAATTGAATCGACATGAAATTTATCAAAATGCAAAGTCTAAAGCAATGTCATCTTAAATTCCTCCTGACTAGATTGTCAGCTGCTTGACATCTATCTCCAAGCCTTTAATTTCCCTGAATTCCTCATTTGATGGTTAATTTTAGGTGTTAACTTGGCTAGGCGATGATGTCCAGTTGGTTGGTCAAATACCCATCTGGATGTTGCTGTGAAGAGGTTCTTTTTAGATGTGATTAACATTTAAATCAGCAGATGCATAAAGCAGATTACTCGCCCTAATTTAGTAGGTGGGCCTTGCTCAATCAGTTGGGAGCCTTTAGAGCAATGACTGAGGTTTCTCAAAGAAGAAACAGTCTTCCTTAAATCCCTGCCTATGTTTCCATTCTGCAGATTTTGGACTCAAGACTGCAACACTAACTCTTATCTGTGGCCAGGCACAGTGGCTCACACACCCGTAATTCCAGCACTTTGGGAGGCAGAGGCAAGAGGATTGCCTGAGCCCAAAGGTTTGAGACCAGTATGAGCAACTTGGCAAGATCTCACCTTTACAATTAAAAAAAAAAAAAAACCAGCCAGGCGTGGTGATGCCCACCTATAGTTCCAGCTACTTGGAAGGCTGAGGTAGAAGGGTTGCCTGAGCCCAGCAGGCCGAGACCGCAGTAGCCGTGAGCATGTCACGGCACTCTAGCCTGGGCAGCAGTGTGAGACTCAGACTCAAAAAACAAAAAGCAAAACCAAAAAAACCTCTTACCTGTACATCTAGCCTGCCAACTTACTCTATGGATTTTGAACTTACCAGCCCCCCAATCAAGCTAGCCAATTCCTTAAAACCAATTAATCCATCTATCCCTCCACCCCCTGCCCATTGGTTCCGTGTCTCTGAAGGACCCTGATACACCCCAGTACCTCTCTGCTATCACCTTTTTTCATAATGGGCTCTCCATGGAGAGTCATGTAGCTCAGTGGTCCCCAACCCCCCTGCCCCCCAGCCCCCCAGCCAGGGACCAGTACTTGTTGGTAGCATGTTAGGAAACCGGCCACACACCAAGAGGTGAACGGCATGCAAGTGAAGCTCTGTTCTCTGTCAGATCAGCCGGGGCATTAGAGTCTCGTGGAGCATGAACCCTAATGTGAACTGTGCATGTGTGGACTCTAGGTTGCCACTCCTTACGAGATTCTAATGCCCAATGATCCCCCCAATACGTGGAAAGATTGTCTTCCACGAAACTTCCATGATGCCCAAAAGGTCGAGGACTGCTGATGTAAATTGACCCTCCTTCTTGATTTCCCACTGTAGTTCTTAGAAGAAAAGATGGAGCTGGCCACTTTCCATAATGGCACACAAACCAGCCTAGAACTGGGTAACACACTCTCCCTGGTTTGATAGTGGTAGATTCTAGTCCACATGCCCTCTGTAAATGGTTGTGGTTTCACGGGCTACAAGGACACACAGCCTGGTCTGTGGAGGTCCCCAAACGGGAGCCCCAGAGATCCGCGGCCAATCTGCTCAGAGACTTCCAGCCAAGCCCTGTCCTGTGGGAACAGCACCACCCACCATCAAGGCTCGACATGACACTGGGCCAGTCTCAGGGCTTGAAGAGCCCATTGCTTTCCAGATGGCATTTTGGTTATTTTTTCCTTCCAAGATCATTGCCTTAACGGCTCCCAACTCCTGTCAGCGCATGGGTTTGGTTGTGACAATCTCATTTTGCTTACTGCCAACCTCCCACTTCAGCTGCTCGAATGCTGGAAAACCAGTATTTATTATTTCCTTCAGACAAGATCTCAGCAAGCCAAGCCTCCTTCTCTTTTCTCTTCCCTCCTCCCCTCTCTTCATCCTGCCCAAACCGCAGAGCCCTGTCCTCTGGAGAGGGCCTAGGCTGGGAGGCGGGAATGTGTCACACCAAGAACATCCACCATTGCCCAGAGCTGTTTTCCTTGTGGCTTCCTCAGTAGCAAGCACGCCGCCTTCGGTGTTGACAGTCAGCAATTTTGAATGTGCTGACACGGAGAACAGTGACCACAGGGTCAACGCAAACCGGCAAGGAAGAGAAAGCAAATGCGGAAATGCCAAGGCGACACCAAGCCTCTGTCCATTCCTGCTTCCCGAGGGCCCGCCCGTGAGGTCACAGACTGGCCGGTCGAGGCCTGGAGGGCCAGACACAGAGGCAGTCTCACCTCCTTCTGCCGCTTCCTTGCCATCACAACTTCAGCTGCGCGTTTCTATTTTGGGGGCTGACATGTGCAGAAGTGTGGAGGAAGGAGCCCCTCCTTTTCTGTTAGGTTCCCTCCCTGTGGCTGGCTCCCTCTGAGAGGACACAGGACAGGGTCAGGCTGTGGCCTTCCCAGAAGCTGTACGGACTTCTCTCTCAAACATGGAACTGAATAAAAGTTCTTTCTATGGATAATTTGTTTTTGTTCTTTCTTTTTTTTTTTTTAAAGTCTCCAGCAGCAAAGGAAAGTTTTGTAACCAAAAAAAGGTGCCAGAGGCTGGGTGTGGTGTTCACGTCTGTAATCCCAGCATTTCGGGAGGCCGAGGCAAAAGGACTGCTTGAGCCCAGGGAGTTCAAGACCAGCCTGGGCAACACAGCGAAAACTCACTTCTACAAATATAAAAAAAATTAGCCAGGTATGGTGATGCAACGTGTAGTCCCAGGTACTCGGGAGGCTGAGGAGGAAGGATCACCTGAGCCCAGGAGGTCGAGGCTGCAGTCAGCTGTGATCATGCCACTGCACTTCTGCCTGGGCGACAGAGTGAGAGCCTGACGAGAGAGAGAGAGAGAGAGAGAGAGAGAGAGAGAGAGAGAGAGAGAGAGAGAGAGAGAGATGATCAGGCAGGCAGTGGGTCTCCATGCCCACAGACACATGCAACGGGACAGTTCTGGGACCTGGACTTACATACTGGCAGGGACAAAAGTGTGAACTTGACACCTGGCCTCCTGTGCAAAGCAGTGCTACTCTGAGCCTGCAGTTTGCAGACCACATCTGTGGCATAAAAATCCCTACACACTTCCAACTGTCCTCACATGTGCCAAGAGGAAAACAAAATCCCGCGCATTGTAATTAAAAGAAAACCAGGGCCAGGTGTGGTGGCTCCGCCTGTAATCCCAGCATTTTAGGAGGGAGAAGTGGGAGAATCACTTGATCTCCGGAGTTTGAGATCAGCCTGAACAATATAGAGAGACCTTGTCTCTACAAAAAAGAAAAACAAAACTAGCTGGGAATGATAACTTGGAGCCCAGGAAATTGAGGATGTGGTGAGCTGAGATTGTGCTACTGCTCTTCAACCTGGGCAACAGAGTGAGAACCCAACAGAAAGAAAGAGAAGGAAGGAAGGAAGGAAGGAAGGAAGGAAGGAAGGAAGGAAGGAAGGAAGGAAGGAAGGAAGGAAAAGAAGAGGGAAGGTGAGAAAACCAGTTACATTTGGGCATGAAAATTGTGGCAGAAATAACCACCAAAGTTGTATGTATCCATTCAACTATGGTAAGCGGCTACCTAGCAAGGACTACCCTTTCTTGTATCTGGAAGAGGAGAGATGACAGTTCTTGCCAAAAGAATAAGGACAGATATGATGTGTGCCACTTCCAGTCTTGGCCCATAAAGACCTCCAGCAGGCTTTCCCATGATCCTCTAGGCTCTCTCTTTTTCCACCCACCAACTGGAAGCAGGAGTCCAAGACCCACAGAGGAGCTGCAAGATGGAAGAAGCTTGTTGCCTGTCCAAGGATGGAAAGAGCTTGTTGCCTGTCCAGTGAATACCTGCGCTGGACTGTTGTACGACAGGGAAATAAACTCATATTGATAAGCCCCTGGGGATTTCAGAGTTTCTCTAACACAATTGTAACCTTAACTGCACAAAATCACTAAGTGACGTCAGGGGAAATGATCAGTTAGACACAATGACATAGATGTTAAACATGGTATACTCTCATTTTTTCTTTTTCTGTTTTTGAGTCAACAGAAAGAAAAGGTCTCACTCTGTTGCCCAGGCTGGAGTGCAGTGGCATAATCACGGCTCACCACAGCTTCAAGCTCATGGGCTCAGGTGATCCTCCAGCCTCAGCTTCCTGAGTAGTTGGAACTGAAGGAGCGTGCCACCATGCCCAGCTAATTTTTTTTTTTTTATGAGATGAGGACTCACTATTTTGTCCAGGCTGGTCTCAAACTCCTGGCCTCAAATGACCCTCTTGCCACAGCCTCCCAAAGTGCTGGGATAACAGGTGTGAGACACCGCACCCAGCCCCATTTGAGTTTTTAAGAAAGCAGGTGCCTAGATATACACTTCTATATGCTTGAGATGTTACTGGAAGGAATCACAGGAAAATGGTTAACAGTGGTCGCCTCTGGGGAAAGAAACTAGGAGATAGGAAGAAAGAGATGGGAAAGAGACTTATCTTTCACCATGTATTGTTTTTAACCTTTTGAATGAGTACTGTGTGCCTGCATTGCCTACTCAAAAGTTACATTAAACACACACACACACACACACACACACACACACATTCTGGAAGAATCCAGTTTTCAGACCACCAAGAGAATGCTTACACACACACATGACTATTAGTCCCCAGGGTCTGTTTAGAAGACCAGTGGTACAAACTATTGACATTTAAAAGTACATAAAGCTGTACTTTCCCTGAAAACTCAAGGAATGGGTAGCATTAGCTGCCCTTCCTGCAGTGCGTCTGAATTTTGGGGTTAATTTTCTCATGCTCTTAAATACTTTCCTTTGCTTCCAATGGCATCAGGAGGCTAAGTTAGAGAAGAGTCAGGAATTGTTCCTTCTGCTAGATTGAGTTATTCTCAAATATATATACCACAAATTACCCATGGGCTTCATAAATAGGAAGATTCCTAGGCCTCTTTCCTGAAAATTCTGATTGAGTCATTTTGCAGAGAAGCCCAGCAGCCAAACCCTTAACAAATGTCCATTGACTCCTATGCTCAGGCATACCTGGGAACCCTGTTCTCATCTGTCCACATGTCCTACCTGCCACCCTGGATAAGTTACGTCAACTTCCTATTTGATATCCCTGGAATACAGACAATGAGATGTATGACCTATGAAACTCAAACGTGTCTGATGGGATGAGGTGACACTTGCGAAAACAGCTGAGCCCCCTACAAAATGACATCAGACACAAGTGTCAATCATGCTTATAATTACTAGGTTAACACGTGTGTCTTGGATTGCTATTTTATGTTGTAAAATTCACTTTGCCAAAAAAAAAAGTTTCATTTTAAAAAGAGAAGGTGGGGTGGGAAACACGTCTGTGCCTCCACGGAAAGCCTTTGTAAGAATTTCTGCTGTGCGGCCAGGTGTTTGGCAGGGAATTTATATCAGCGGATGTTCCACCCATGACAAGTACAGCTGTGTCCAGAATGTGCATAGCCGGGCACCAGCCACTGGAGAAACTGCAGGTGAGTTCCGTGGCTGTGGCCAAGACAGCTCAAAGGCCCGAGGAGTACTAGCTGGTCTTTGGAGGATGACTCCACAGAACAGAGTGGATGCAGGAGATTCACTTTGCCTAAGAAGTGTCTTTTACTTTTCTTTTCTTTTCTTTTTGGAGACTTCGTCTCCTTATGTTGCCCAGGCTGGTCTTGAACTCCTGGGCTCAAGGAATCCTCCTGCCTAAGCCTCCTGAGTAGCTGGAATTATAACTGCACACCATTGCCCAAATACCCTAATTTGGTCATGACACAGTCTAGGCAGGTAACCAAATATCGCATGTACCCATAAATAAGTACAAAAACTATGTATCCATAAACATTTATTTTAAAGAATAATGATGACCATAAAAATAGTTGCAATAGTAATAGCTGTGAAAGAAAGATAACATCTACTATTTAAAAACAAACAAACAAAAAAGAAAAGTCTTAAGGAGTGCTAGGCTGGCTTGGACGATTTTTGTTTGTTTGTTTTCTATTTAGCTCATAGTCTCATCCTTATCTCTGAAAATTCTAAAATCTTAATCAACCCTAGCCCCAAACCCTCTGTGTTACTCAGAATCAAATGGTTCATGTTCCTGCTTGCAATTTTTCTCTCTCTCTCAATTAGTCAAACGTAGAGAGAGGGGTGACTCTATTGGGATTGTTTCCTGGGAAATAACCTGAATGGTTCATAAGACTTGAGAATGACTTGCTATGTCTTTAAAATATCTCAGGAGTAAATCTGATATTTTCCAAGAAAAACTTTAAGTTGTTTTTTAATCTATAAGTTTCTCTGTAAAACAGATTAGAGAGAGGAGGAACAGAAGCATTACACTTAAATAATAAGTTTTCCGTTTATCTTTTGGAAGAAGTCCTAATTTTTAAAAGATTGGGACCTAAAAGGATAAGGTTAACATGCTCCAATGTGATGACAGTGGTTTACTTTTAATTCTTAACAACTACCTCACATATCAAGTGCTGTTTAAATTTGTTTTATCTCTTTTCATCATTCTCAGATAAATGAAATACTCCAGTTGCAATTGTATTATGTCGTGTGCTTAACTCCAAATGGTCCCATGCATTGCACAGTGTCTTTAAATGGACCAGCTAAAAGCCTGGGATAGAGATTTCTGGAATTCATAGTAGCTGGCTCTCCTCCCTTTCTGAGCTTATGGGAAGACTTCCCAGGCTCTCAGGTAGGTAACTGGGGGTCATGTAGCTAGTTCTGGCCATAGGCTATGAGCAGAGAAGAGGCGGTATAAGTTCTTCACTCTCTCTTCCCTGCTGCAGCAAACCTAGGGGCCACACATAGAGATGGCAATGTCCTAACATAGTAGAGCTTCTGTCAGCCTGGGTCCCTGAGTGCCTGGGTGGAGCAGAGGGCCCCTACTCTTCCCCTACAAACCTGAGTTGGAATTGCAAAGGGAATATTTGCTGTATTAAGCTACTGGAACCAAGGTCAGAGCTGGGAGACAGTGAATTTGTGTCTGTATGCAATCTTACCTTTTCTGATGAACACAAAGCAACTGGTTTGAGATCTCTAAATTCCATTCAGAATACTGGACTTCCTAATTGTATACTTGGTAGACAAGTCACCTAGTCTTTCTGAGCTTCAGGTTTTTGTTTCCTTTTTTGTTTTTTTACTGAAAAACAAAAATAATCATTTCTGGCATGTCTACCATTCAGGGATATGGGAGGACCCCACGAGTTTTTCTTGAAGTATTTTGAAATCTGTAAATCAACTCTGGATGTAATGTGCTAGCACTGTTGGCGGTGGATATAACTGGAGAAATCAAGGGACTAAATTTGATTGCTTGTTTGGGGTCAGCTACTAGAATTCATGGCTTCGTCGTTCTTAAAAAGCCAAGCAACACATTTCAGCAACAGATCAGGATCACGTGAAGTCACATCGTGATACCACTTGGAGAATGATTTGCTAACTTAACCATGTCAGAGCTAGCTGAATAGCTTTAGATGCCTCCCTTCCAGCAAGCAAGCTCAACTATTTGCCTTTGGCATAAAAATAAAGGAAAACTAAAGGCCCCGAATGAAAGGTTTGGCACAAGGCCCTTGATTCCTCCCACAGCCTGTCGGAGTGGGAGAGGGAGGGAGAACACAAGGGAGAAACAGAGAGACTGGGCATTCCAGACTCCACCCCTGCACAGAGAAACAGGGACAGCCACAAACGAGGGGGAACCCAGAACCCCAGGAATTTATTTATAAGAAATGATGTATTTATTCTTATATGTTTCAACTTCAGTTGCCTTCAAAGTACCCGCTGTTTGATGCAATCTATTGAGATGCTTTTTCCACCGCTCCAAACAGTTTCTGATCTTGTCAATGGTGATGCCTTTTAGCGCTTCTGCCATTTTTTGTTTCACCTCTTCCACACAGGCAAAACCTTTCCCTTTGAGGACTTCTTTCATCCAAGAAAACAGAAAAAAGTCATTCAGTGCGAGACTAGGTGAATAGGGAGGGTGGAGTATGGGGGTCACGTCGCTTTTGGTCAAAAACTGCAGAACACTCAGTGCCGTGTGTTCTGAGTTTGTAAATCAGCCATCATGAAATGGGCAATTCAACAAAGAATCTCCAAAAAAAAAAACCTCACTGAAGTTCAGTGAAATTCACGCATCCTCTCACAACACTTGCTGCTACACTGATGCCCATGGAGAATGCTCATCTAAGCAGGGAAATCCTGTACCGCAAGGTGACCACCGTCCAAAGGACAGTCTCAATGTTTATGCCTCACACCCCTTGTACATTCAAGAGGGGTAGTACGAATCTACTCTTGTGTTACTCTAACAGACAAAACCGATTTCTCCACAGAAGGAAGGAGAAATGGAAGAAACAGCCCCCATATGGAAGGTTCTAGAAGCTGAGCAAGGATCTGTGTCTTCTTCTGTCTCTAGCAAAGGGCCGAAGCACTCTGCTTTGAACCCAGGAGAAGGGCTTCCTGATCTTTGAGCTGATGACACCAACCCACAGAGTAATTTGCCAGTGGGCTGTCTTCACCTAGTTGCTTAGATATTAATGTTTGGCTTTTATCTTTTTGAGCATTACTAAATGCCAAATAGTGACATTTTATATATTCAGGAACTACAGCTAAGTTACTTACCCAAGGTCACACAGCTGGAATATGGCAGAACCGGGAGTCAGGCCTAGACAGTATAGCTCTTGACGCTGTGGTCTTAACCACTACATGGTAAGAAAAAAATCGAAGGCGGCAAAACAATGGGTGCCATCCTATCCCATGCTACATACCTTGCGATGGGTTTTAGACACCTTAACTCCCTGAATCCTCTTGTCTATTCCAACATAATTAGTGTTCCCACTCTACTGCACTGAGGATGAAGCAGAGGCTCAGAGAGATTGACCTACTTGTCCAAAGTCACAAGCCACAGAGTAACAAGTTAGGAATCAAATCCAGCCCGACTGTACTAAAGTGGGAAAAGTCTACGGCCGAAAATATGCAAGAGTTTGGGCAAGAAACCAAAATACATTAAGAGGGGAGAGGGAAGACCATGGAAGGTAGTTAGAAACTTGCTACTTCTGAGTCCTGAGAAAAACAACACATCTAAATATGGGGTAAAGACTGTCAGTAGAGTTCCCTTGATCACAGGGTCTTGGTGTTGACAGTGTTAGAAAGATGGTGAACCCAGCGTTTGGACCAAAGAAAGACAGTCCTGCACGCGAAGCACATCTTTTTATACTCAAGCGGAG
Source organism: Carlito syrichta (assembly GCF_000164805.1). Taxonomy (NCBI): domain Eukaryota; kingdom Metazoa; phylum Chordata; class Mammalia; order Primates; family Tarsiidae; genus Carlito; species Carlito syrichta. The sequence goes on along the minus strand of NW_007247145.1, from coordinate 248,088 downwards.
CGTTACTAAGAAAGCAGCCAACTGCCTTTTCTGGGGCTGTCTTTACATCTTCTCACACTACATTATTATGAGCGCTTATACCTCATAAACTCATGAATCACCAAGTAACCACAAGTTGTTTTGTTGTTACCGTGCACCTTTTGCTAACCCACAGCTAAAATGTTCTCCCAACCTGAAGCTACATAGGAGCAATGCAATTATGACACGGTAGCAGAAGCAGCTCATTAACATACCTGTGACTGACACAGAAGATCATTAATTAGGCATTCCGAGCATAAGTATATATGTATAAATTAGCATCTATTCACTATTTAAACTGTAAGAGTTTTTTATATCTGAATATTAACTATGTTGGAAAATTACTAAGTTTTCCTGAGTGAATTCTACAAACAATACCATCCTTCATAACAAAAATAAAATGAAGAGAGAGGATTCTATGAGCCGAACCAGACACAGTAGAGTCTAATGATGTGATCACTCTTTATCTATCTCTTTTTCACTTTGTGTGTCTGTTTTGTCTCTTTTTTGTATTTCTGAGCACCCTACCTGCTGGCTGCTTCACAGGAACCCCTTTTCTGCGGAGAACACTTAGCTATGGTACTCCTGCTGACATCCTAGAGACACCATGCCTATGTCTGTATTCTGTCATTGTTAATTCATTTATTCTTTCAACAAATCACTGTTGAGAGTGACCTATCTGCAAAAGACAAAAGCGGAGGGTATCTGCATGAATACAGCAGAGTTTCTACTTCACAGTCTAGCAGGAAAGAGGAGACATATAGTGCTATATCGTAAGGCAGGCAGTTACGACCGCTAAGAGCTCAAGCCCTACTCACAGGAGAAACAGATAGGGGAGCACTGGAAAGTGCTGGATGGAAGCGGCAGCATGTAGACAGGAAATTAACAATGGGTATGGAAGAAGCAGATCTGGCAAGGTTTGGGACATGTCAAGAGAGTCATTTACAGGAGAAACCAAATCCAGATCAATGATCGTCTTCACATCCAGGTCTTGAATTAGGTTTCTTCTGTAGCCAGTTGATCTCCACCCCCGTTTTTTTTTTTAGCATCAGGACCATAATGATAATAATACTCTATTGTCCTCCACATATATGACAATGATACTAATTACTTTGTAGAGCTTGTGCCTGCACTGTTTTTCTGCAGTAGTCTTGGATTCATGCCAGTACGTCCATTTTTCTCTGTTGATTTTTCTGTGACCTGTGGCACACTTTTGCAAAATGGCTATCCAGGATGAAGGCTGGAATTTGTAGCTCTTAGGCCATTTTTTCCCCCTAGATGGAGCACACTAGTTTGTTCCAGTGGAAGAACGAAAGGACTGTAACAAAATCTCCTATAGTAAGAAAGGCAGTGACCTGAGTAGCTTGTAAGTAGGGTAAAATCTGAGCACTTTCACAGTTTTTTACTCTCTCTCTCTCTCTCTCTCTCTCTCTCTTTAATAGAGATGAGGTTTCACTATGTTGCCCAGGCTGGTCTCAAACTCCTGGGCTTAAGTGACCCTCCCACCTCAGTCTCCCAAAGTGCTGGGATTGCAAGCGTAAGGCACCGCACCTGGGCAGTTTTTGACATCTCCCTGTGGAAGCCAGGTAGCCAATAGAGGCTGAAATTTTTCTTCTGAGCGTCCATGGCACATCAGTTCCTGAAACACTTTGGAGGATTCTTCTGTGAGGTATTACTACTCTATGGCAGAAAGGAAGACTGCCACCAAGGTGAGATTTCAAGTGTTCAGGAAATAAAAAACCACTGGCCAACCGCGCTTTTCATGAGTGTGTGGACCTTTTCTGCCTCCGCTATTGGCAGGCACTGAAGTTTCTGAGTCCTGAAGGAAATGAGCAGCTTACCTATAATGGACTAATCTGGGAACACATCGACTGTATTGAGAAAAGTGCTCCCTGGGATCATGACTGCTGATTTCTTCCATGCCCCTAACTAAATGGAAATCTATTTCCCATTTGTGGGGAGATTTACGTAAAGCCAGTAGCATTATTCCATGTTTCTATAGGAAGTAGAACTTTTTAAGGCCATTAGTACCCAAGATTAAAAGGGTAAGAAAATTCTTGGGCAACCCCCTCGGGTCCCCTCCCATTGTGGGAGCTTTTCTGTCCTCTCAATAAATCCTGCTTTCAAAGAAAAAAATTCTTGAATTTTAGGCCATTATAAGGGATAACAATAAATTCATTAATTGAGCAACTATTTATTAAGACTGTGCTCTACCCCCTACCCGATGTGTGGCATGCAATCACCACAGACACATTGGAAAGCAGAGAACATCATTTATCTGGAGAGCACCACAGAGATCCAAGTACATGCTTGTCCTAGGAATTCAGAGAAAAGGAACGCTCATGACGTTTCCAGGGTCATTCCCAAAAGCCCCTATAGGCAGAGGAAGACATGGAGCTGGGTTTCACAGAAAATAAGGGAGTTGACTGGTCTTCATGATAAAAGACATAGCTTGAATCGTAGAAGTACACAGAGAAAAAGAATCTGAGTTTGATAATCTCAGTGCAAATTTCTCAAATTTAATTGTGTCAAAGAAGGACTATGACCATTTTGTCCTGTGTGCTCCGCTGACACGCATCTGTTTTCAAGGATAATTGGCTCCACCGTCAGCTTCGTTTGCCCCTACTCTCTTACTACTTTCTAAAATTGGACAAAGCTCTTCCCGTGGTGGTCTTCTGACAAAAACAGAGTCCTGGATTTTATGCTGAAGCTCCACTGCTCTACCGAGCGTCGCTTGGTAAAACTTCACAGAAAGAGATGTTCTGAGCCCAACCTATGGAGACATGTTCCAATTTAAGCTGTGGAATGAAAATTACAGGGCAGTCGCAGAGGCAAGTTTAAAATTAGGACACACTTCACTTTGGGTCTCTTAAGTCTCAAAGAGTTTGTAGATGAGGCAAAGGAAAATGGGGGGGAAATTGACCGTAGAAACTTGAAAAGCAAAATCCCCAGACTTCTGTTCTTCCTATGGTCCTCCTGACATGCTCGGTTTTCTGCACATCTGAAAGTCAACAGAAAGGGCCTTCCGAGTCCCTCCGCTGCATCCCAGAAGCCACTGTGGAAGTCAGGTCCTGGGAGGGAATTCCGGTGGCAAACAGGTCAGGATAATAGTAGCCAGAAAAAAATCAAGAAAATGAGGAGAAACTTTCCCAGTCCAAGTCCTTTTACTCAAGTGTCCATGACTCAGTTCATAAGTAACACTGGGTGACTGGGTTTTAAAAGGAGCCCCGGGGGTCAACCTCTGGGCAGACCCAGGAGACAGCTCTGTTGGGTACATGGAGCCTTCTCAGAGTGTGCCCAAGTCCCTAGGTCCTGTGCTGCAACAGACCTGGGGTGGCAGTACCATCTGACTGCTCATGGCACCAGCCATCCTCCCTGAAGGGATAGTCTCTGGGGAGTGATGTGGAGCACTAAGTTGTATTTTCTTCTTGCCACTGCAATTTCACCTCTCTGTTTCTCAAAGTTAGACACACATCACCTGCATTTACCATCTTTTTTTTTTTTTTGAGTTGGAGTCTCACTCTGTCACCCAGACTGGAGTGCAGTGGCCGCTCCCGGCCACCGCAGCCTCGACCTGCTGGGCTCTGGCGATCCTTCCGCCTCAGCCTTCCGAGTAGCCGGAATTACAGGCGCGCGCTACCACGCCCGGCTAATTTTTTGATTTATTGTAGAGATGAGGTCTCGCTGCCCAGGCGGGTCTCGAACCCGCGGGCTCAGGCAATCCACTCACCTCAGCCTCCCAAAGGCGCGGGATTACAGGCTGAGCCACCGAGCCCGGCTACATTTACCATCTTTTGAGACTATTTGGACTGGATGCTTTTGTTTGTTGAGTTTGAACCCCTTCAAGGAATTCAATGATCTCTAAACAGAGAACGAACTAGTGTTACTCTTCCACAAAAAGGAGTATTTTCACCTGGACACCATATGCTTTCAGATAGCTCAAAGGTATACGCACTCATCTACCAACATACCCCTTCCTCTGGCTGATCCCCAAATAGGCTCTGAATGGGCAAGGAAGTAGGAAGAGGAGACCACCCTTGCAAGGTCCCAAAAAGGGGCCACCATGGGCCCCCTTTTCAGAAATCACTTGTTGGATTCACATCCTGGATAGATTGTGTTAGACGCACCTGAATTTCTAGCTCCACAGTTTCATGGGCCAGAAAATAGAAGGTAACAGAGTGTGGAAGAATGGTTGCTTTCCTGTGTGACTTCCTTATTGATGGTCTGAAGTGTATTTACAAAGTCAGTTAAAGAAAATGCCCCTATTTTGTTAAGTTACTCTTGGGGAGAGGGGAGAAGCTTTCAATAAACAGGAAGTAGAATGAGCCAGCAAGTGAAGTGTAAATACATTTCTAGCCTAACTCATCATGTAAACTAAGAAGTCAGATGCTTGAAGGTCATCTAAGCTCATCTAAGGTGCTGATGTTAAACCTGTAACTTCCTTAGTCCAGAGAGTGTTAATCAACTCATCATATCAGCAGGCCTTTCCCAATAGGTGCTGTATTGTGGGCTACAAAACTCACCTTGTCAGAGCTCTTTCAGCTCAAGCTAGAGCACAACTAGTTACACAACTTGATCTCATTGAACTATTTGGTGCCTGCTGATATGTTCAAACAAATTCACCAGTTCTTGATTATGTTCTAGCAATTAAAGCTATTAAGTCAGTAGATAGACAGCAGGTTATTTCATTGCTGGTTGAAAAAGCCAGCTTTCTTTTCTCCCCTTTTTATGTGACAGCACTGTAATTAGCCTTAATCAAATACTATTTGTGTGAGGTGCTGTAACTTTGCTTCCCTAGCCAGGAAACTCTGCCAATCTAGGAAAAGTAGACATACGACTTCAGTCAGAAAGCAAGACAGGCAGGCATGGGGTAAACAGGACCTCTCTGGACTAACGCGGCAAATTTTCTGTAAATCTAAAGCTGTTCTCAAATAAAGAGTTTAATTTTTTAAAAGCAAGAAAGAAGGAAGAAGGCAGGAATGGAAGAAATAAATGCTATTTAATGGGAGACTTCAAATTCAGCAGTGTACCATGGAAAAGTGGGCTTTAGAAATAGTTGATTTATTCAGAAAAGATAGTTCCCTTGGGAAATCCAGGCTAACTCTCTTGCTACATCTGGGATACTAGGGTGTGTCTTCTTCTTCTTCTTTTTTTTTTTTAACCACTGTAAATAAGTTTGCAACAGAGACTAAGAGCCATGTGATGGGGAAAGCCAATAATCACGAATAAAATGGATTCCTCCACCATTTATCCAAACTTCTAGGTTATTATTCTGTGAGTCTTAAACCCGCCATCTCTTTTAATGTCCCTGGAAGGAAGAACTCTTCAAATAGTTTGGGAATGAAGATAGTTTGGGAATGAAATAGTTTGGGAATGAACAGGTGAGGCAGTGTTTCTCAAACTTTAATATACACACAAATCACCTGGGAATCATATAAACTGATATTCTGATTTGGTAGGTCTAGAATGACCCCCAAGATGGTGTTTGTAGAGAGCTCCTAGTTAATGCCAAAGTTGCTGACCATCGTTTGAGCAGCAAGGGTGTAAGGGTTAGTAACTGGGTGAGTGCAACCAGTCAGAAGCTGAACCACAAAAACTCATCTATGTGGCTGGCAATGATAAGACTGCACAAAGCAGTTCCCAACAAACATATTCATTTTCTATTTTCCTTGGCCAATAATCTCTTGTGTCAACTTTTAAAAATGCGTTGGTCAAAAGGCATGACACCATAGGTCAGATTGCCTATTAACTCAAAGAATCCCCATAATAGAAATAACTCTTTATTCTTGTCCAGAGTACCTCAGTCATAATAGGGAGGCATCAGGGACAGTGAAAAAAGCAGGGATCAGCCAAGCACGGTGGCTCACATCTATAATCCCAGCACTTCGGATGGCTATTGTGGGAGGATCGCTGGAGTCCAGGAGTTTGAGACCACCCTGGGTAGCATAGCAAGACCCTTTCTCTAATTTAATACAAAATAAAAATTTAAAAAGCAGTGATCAGATCATTTTTCATTTTGATTGATCAAATTCTGTATCTGTAAAATATTAGCTATGAGAACTAGAATTATGAGGTTATGGAAGAAATGTCATGCAAGTGACTCTTAGAGCCTCCCATAAGTACTATGCCATTTTTTTTTTTTTTTTTTTTTGAGTTGGAGTCTCACTCTGTCACCCAGACTGGAGTGCAGTGGCCGCTCCCGGCCACCACAACCTCGACCTGCTGGGCTCCGGCGATCCTTCCGCTTCAGCCTTCCGAGTAGCTGGAATTACAGGCATGCGCTACCACACCTGGCTGATTTTTTGATTTATTGTAGAGATGAGGTCTCGCCTGCCCAGGCAGGTCTTGAACCCGTGGGCTCAGGCAATCCACTCAGCCTCCCAAAGTGCTGGGATTACAGGCTGAGCCACCGAGCCCGGCTAGTACTATGCCATCTTAAGAGACGATGGTAGTTGTGTTGCACAGGAGGGTCATGCTGCCACAGGGCTTATATTCCTTGACAATGACAATGATCTGGTTTGTTTCACTCCATCTGAAATGGTAAGACTAGACCATCCATGACTTTGCATAACTGAAAAACACATTTCTTATGACTCACGTTAAGTATTGTGGCAATGACCACATGTATAGTTCTTATCTACCAGCTTTTTTTGCCCCTTTAATACAACTTTTTAAATTCCAAACAATGATTCTTCTATTTATTTTATATTTGATTTTGTTTTTTAGTGACACACGATGGATGTACTTCCACTAATTTTAAATTTCTTCCATATCTTGATGAATGCGAGTCAGTTAGGCTTTAAGTCCAGTGGTGTGCTGGCAAAGGGTTGACAACTGGCTCTTGGGGGGTAGGGGAAGCCCTTACAGGTAGCTGTTGTCAGTCTGGATGGAGTCAAGACTCCCACTATGACTGATTTCAAGTACCAACCTGGCTCTACTGGACACAGAATTGGGAAGAAATATACATAATTGCAAACCTGTACAAGTCTGCTCCAGCGCTTACCAGCAAGCAATCCCAGAAATATAAAACATTGTTGTTTAATAATTAAACTATAGAAGCATTCTATAATTCCAAGATAGCTTGTCTCTTAGTTTGTTTTCATTTTGTCATTGAAAAGTAAAAGTCCATACATGTTTTTATAAACCAAAAATTGTATTCTGTTACCTTTTTTTTAATTGACAGTCTCCTGATCTATGTAATTACCACAAAATCTTATCAAGTAAGTCATTCGTATTTTCATGACACAAACATAAGAAAGTTCAGAATTCTTCTGTAGGAACTTGAGAGTTGAACTCTTTTGTTTTTGTTTTTCACTATTACACGCTCTTCCTTCCATGAACTGTAAGACAGCTTAGTCAGTCTCTGCGACCATATGAATCTTCAGAAAAGGCTTAAACATCACTATGGTTTTTATTGTTCTCTACAACTGCCTCTGAGAGAATGATATCTTAATAACCTTAAGTCCTCCCTTATATCTGAACTATTTGCCTCAAGCACTTAAAACACTATTTTGGCCAGGCATGGTGGCTCACACCTGTAATCCCAGCACTCTGGGAGGCTGAGGCAGAAGGATTGCTTGAGCCCAGAAGTTCGAGACCAACATGGGCAGCATAGAAAAATCTGGTGTCTACAGGAGAAAAAAAATCAAAAACTTAGCCGGGCATGGTGGTCTGTGCCTATAGTGTCATATACTTGGGATGCTGAGGTGGAAGGATGGCCTGAATCCAGGAGGTCAAGATTGCAGTGAGCCATGATCGTGTCACTACACTCCAACCTGGGCAGCACAGTGAAACCTTGACTCAAAAATAAATAAACAAAAATAATCAATAAAAACCTATTTTATATTAACAAGGATACTAGAATGAGAAAACTGCATTTTTAACCAAAAAGTTATGATGTGGATGCATTTTCTGCATATATAACATATATAACTCTTTCTAACATGACGTTCTTTCATTCTACTTTTAATCTGAGATCATTTATTAATGTTCTAAATTTAAAATTATGTTTTTTAGATTGTTACTTACAAGTACACCTGCTTATTAACAGTGAGGCTTTTTTTCATTTTATTTCTAGAGAAATTGAGGTCTCACTGGGCTGTCCAGCCTGGCTCAAGGAATCCTTCCAGGTAGCTGGGACTACAGGCACACACCAGCATGCCTGGCTCCGGTGAGGTTCTTGTGAGAACACAAAAGCAAAGGAGATGACAGCTCACGGGGGGGGGGGGCACACTGGTGAAAAAATATCTAGCCAAGTAATATAATGAACTTGAAGAAAAACATTTGTATCATGACTGCACTCATGTCTTTTTCCATCAGCAAAAGCCAAAACCAAGCAAACAAAAAGCCACCACCATTCATCCACCACCTCCAACACAAATGATTTTGGTAGTGAAGTCAACATGAAAAAAATACTGCGTGAAACAAACCAGGAAAAAAAAATTGCTTCACATCAAGTCTTTCTGCTTACTTTCATCGTGTTTAACTTTGCACCATTTGAAATGTGTATCATGTCCATGAAGATATCTTTGAAAGTCCTCCTATTCTTTGAACTGTTCTTAAAATTCATTTTGACGGAGCGCCCATGTGTGGTGAACACATTAGGCTTGTAACACATGCAGAACACGGCTCAGTCTACCCCCTGCCATTCTCCAGATGTTAGGGACTAGGAACATGCAAGGGTTTTTTGTGTCAGAAAAATGGTGAAGTCAGCTCATCAAAGGTACAACAAGCAGAATATGTCCCTGCCTTTGCCTTTCCTAAGAGGCATTTAAATTCACGAGGCTCGTCTCTAGTTTGACAGGATTATTAATAGGACCGGCTTACCCCTCAGGTAGATGAATCTGCTAGCCACAGGAAACCCTTTTACTATCTTGCGTGTTTCTTACCAACGCCTGATGACTAATCGGTTCATCTTCACATTAACCACAGTTGTGGGCTGGTGATCTGTTTCTTACAGAGTAAAACTGCTAACATTCTTTTCACTAAATTGGAGTCCCACTTTTATTTTGAGCAAAAAAAATTTTCTATCAATTTTGTATCAACCAGAAGTCAACCAGAAGTCTGTCACCTTTAACAGGCTTTAAAGGTGACAAAAATACCCGTCATGAAAGAAAAGGTATTCTGGATCTTCTCGAATGACCTCAATGGAGACGTCTTCACTTCCCACCAATCCAGCACGCTAGCCCTGTGCTGGATGAAAGTCGAAGCCACATCAAGACGTTAAAAAAAGAGACAGGAAGAAGAAAAGCCTATCTGAGGAATACAGACATAGGCATGGACACACATGTAGACACAGACCCAGTCTGGCAAACAAACAAGGCTTCCTACCATTTTTAACCCTCGTGAACAAATGTAGTGACATTTAAGTGAATATCAAAACAAAACAAAAATCCTAATAGTGACTATCAGAAGAAACACATCAACAAAAATAACTAGCAGTCATGGAAAAGTGGGAATTTAGAGATATTTGGAATTCCCCGCTGCTGGGTCAGAAGTGAAGGAGAAGGTGAGGAAGGGGAGGAGACGGTCACAGGTGTTCCATCAAGGCAGTTACCCCGGCAAAAACCACAGCTCTGCCCTGAGATCACCATTCTGCCTCTCCAGGGGTGCCCTTGCTGCCGGGAGCATTCGGGAAGCAGGAGAAGGAAGAAGGCGTGAGAATCAAACTGGCGTTAAATACAATCCTAGCGGGGCTCGGGGGCTTAGCCTGTCATCCCGCGCCTTTGGGAGGCTGAGGTGAGTGGATTGCCTGAGTCCGCGGGTTCGAGACCCGCCTGGGCAGCGAGACCTCATCTCTACAATAAATCAAAAAATCAGCCGGGCGTGGTAGCGCATGCCTGTAATTCCGGCTACTCGGAAGGCTGAGGCGGAAGGATCGCCGGAGCCCAGCAGGTCGAGGCTGCGGTGGCCGGGAGTGGCCACTGCACTCCAGTCTGGGCGACCGAGTGAGACTCCAACAACAACAACAAAAAAATACAATCCTACTATTTCCCTGTGGCCTACAGTGACTTTCTTTTTTAAAAATAATGTGGTTTTCTTTTTAAGGGTCTCTCTCTCTCTCACTCTCTCTCTCTCTCTCTCTCTCTCTTCTTCATCTCTGGCAGTTTCCAGATGAGATATGCCATCGCCATCACGAGACTATGTACAGAGGCAACAAGAGAAAGAGGCTCACCTGCTCTCCCACCAGACCCGGAGAGTTCTTGAGGGTATCTCAAAGGGAAAGCTTTTAGCAAAACAGATGCAAGCACATTACAAAATCCCAGTGTCTGCAGGACTGGATTCTGGTTGGCACAGGTTTGGAGTTTTCTATTTTTTTTTTTCCCTCAAACACCTAAACAAAGGGGGAAGGAGCCTCCCTGTCTCTGGGCCAGTCCTCAGATCTCACTCCTCATTGTTTTCTTGCCATACTTGTACTTAAATTCAACCTCTACTTTCCAGCAGACACCACCACGGACACACATATCAGCTTCCTCTTGACATCAAGTCACCTTAGGGCATCGGTGCGTCTTTAGAAATTTAGTAGGTTGGGCACAACAGGTCACACCTGTAAGTCCAGTATTTTGGGAGGCCAAGGGTGGAGGATCGCTTGAGCCTAGGAGTTCAAGACCAGCCTGGGCAACATAGTGAGACCTCATCTCTACAAAAATATCACAAAATAAGCTGGGCATGGTGGTGCACGTCTGTAAGTCCCAGCTACTCAGGAGGTTGAGGAGGAAGGATCACTTGAACCCAGGAGGTCAAGGCTAAGGTGAGCCATGATTGTGCCACTGCACTCCGGCCTGGACCTTGGCTAAGAAAAAATAAAAAGAATTCATGGAGCACAGACAGAAGCCCATATCAGGTTTACATGCACTTTAAGCCAAACAACAGTATGGATTCAGTCTGACCTTCACTAGCCAGCTGCTTTGTGTCAGTACCTCAGTTTCTCCTTGTGTCAAGAAGGCTTCACTTCCCCGCAGCAAGTCCATTCCAAGTAACATAAACCATTTGTGTGTGTGTGTGTTGGAGTCTCACTCCGTCGCCCAGGCTAGAGTGTGGTGGCACACTTACAGTCACCCCAGCGTCGACCTGTTGGGCTCCGGCGATCCTTCCGCCTCAGCCTTCCAAGTAGCCAGAACTATAGGTGCTCACTAACACACCCAGTTGATTTTTGATTTATTGTAGAGACGAGGTCTCGCCAAGTTGCCCAGGCTGGTCTCAAACCCGCGGACTCAGGCAATCCACTCGCCTCGGCCTCCCAAAGTACTGGGATTACAGGCTGAACCACCGAGCCTGACCAAATTTTTAAGCAGCAGGCGAAACCATTCTTTGTAACCACAGTTTGATTTTTATCCAGTGCTTCCTATGGGCCAGACACTCTACTAAGTGCCGTTTCTATATTGACTTACTCAACCCTCCCAAACTCCCTGAGGTGAGTTTACCTGCCACCACTTTGCAGATGAGGACACTGAGAACCAGAAGGTCAAGTACTCTGCCACCTTGAGAGTCACCTTGCAGTGTCACTCCAGAAGCCAGCTCGTAGCCACTAGTGCTCAGGAAGAACTTTTGCATGCAAGGACTATTCAAATGCCTTCATTTGCACAAACTTTAGTCACTGTGGAGGGTTCAGAAAATAAATCTCTCTGTTAAAGACATCTGGAGGACAGAGGAAGCTGTTCATCCTTTTGTCCTGCCAGCCTTTTGGCGTTCCAGGGAAGCAAGCAGCCCTCATGTACCTCAAACCTACCATCGAGTGCCTCGAACCTATCTAAGCACTCAGGTGATGATAAACCAGACAGGCAGCAGAGCAAGAGAGACAGAGGCCAGGGTGGGCAGGGACGCAATGGAGCTGGGGCCAGTCAGCAAGTAGATGAAGGAAGCATTCGACCTCAGGGGAGTGCTCTGTGAGCCCAGCACTGATCTGATGACCAAGGGGACCTGGCCGGCAGGGGAGGCAGCTCCCTGAGTGTGAGAGGGAAGGTCTGCAGGCCCCCTCTCTCCCTTCCAGGCTATACACTGCACACCTGATAGTGCTAGGTCGACCTGAGACTTGAGAAATGCACATGCACCTCCATGTTGGCCACGTTCCATTACAGGATGTAGGGTGGGGGGGATAGCGAGGTAGGAAGGAGACAGATATGGAGGGGAGGGAGAGGGAGAGACGGGGAGAGAGAGACAGAGAAAGAGAGAGATGGGAAAGAGAGAGGAGAGAGAGACTGAGAAGGGGGAGGAGAGAGACAAAGAGGGGAGAGAAGAGAGAGACAGAGAGAGGAAAGAGAGAAGGGAGAGAGAGAGACAGAGAAGGGGGAGGGAGAGAGAGACAGAGAGAAAGAAATAGGGGAAGAGACAGAAAGAGAGACAGTGAGAGAGGGAAGAGTGGAGAGAGAGGCAGAAAAAGAGACAGAGAAAGCAACAGAGAGACAAAGAGAAAGAGGGGGTGAGAAAAAGAGAGACAGAGGGAAGTGGAGGGGAGGGAGGGTTGGGGGGAGAGAGAGAGGTTTAAAACACGGTGGCAGCCATAACAACACTGGCCATTCTGCACCCCTGGCTCATACAGAATTGTTGCCAAGCCGAAGTAATTCACGCAGTGGGTACATGCTAGGTAACATGTTGCAGTTCCTAAAATCTTGATATAAATAAAAGAAACCAGGTTTGTAAACCTTGATCTACCACTAACATCTGACCCTGGCAATATTCAACAGCATGTGATGAAGATTTAAAAAAATTAACTATTGGGTATAAGGTTGACGGGTTATAACAGACATAGCCCCTGCCTTCCAGGGACTTACTAATTAGTGAAACAGATACTAGGGAGGACCCAAATACCCCAGGATTTATTTATAAAACGTTGTGCATTTATTCATACATGTTTAAACTTGTCACCCTCAAATGACTCACCGTTTGATGCAACACATCTATCGAGACACTTTTTCCACTGCTCAAAAACAGTTTTGTAACTCGTCAATTTTGATGTCTTTTAGTGCTTCTGCTGTTTTGTGTTTCACTTCTTACACATCTTACAAAGGCAAAACATTTCCCTTTGAGGACTTTTTCATCCGGGGAAATAAAAAAAGTCACTCCAGGTGAGACTGGGTGACTAGGGAAGGTGGGGTATGGAGGTCATGCCATTTTTTTGAGTCAAAAACTGCTGAACACTCAGCGCAGTGTGGGCAGGTGCGCTCGTAAATCACCCATCAAGAAATAGGCAAACGTGTTAAAAGAATCTTCAAAAAGAAAATTCACTGAAGCCGAATGCAGCCACTCACAAAAACGCTAGCTGGCCCACTGATGCGGATGGGTTCCTAGAACACACCCAACAAGGGAAGCCTGTACTACAAGAGGCTCACTCTCCCAAAAATAATTCTAATTTTTTTGGGGGGGATCCCCCCTCATATATAAACACTTACCACAATCAAAGCAGAAGGCAACTCTCTGAGCAGCTGTCTGCAAACAAGAGTTGGGAAAATTCAAGGAATCGGTAATTAAATGGAACTGGGAGAGTAAGAGGGGGCTTCATGGACAAGGATGTTGAATGAAATCAGTTGGGTTTTGACAGGTGGAGAAGAAGGTGAGCCAGAAAGAACATGACAAACGCTGAACGGGAGATGTTTGCAGCACACGAGGGCAGGCGGGCAGTCAGGGACACCACAGCACAGTTCATGGAGGGATGTGGCAGGCGGAACATAGATGGTGGCTCTGAGGTCATGGCAGGGACTCTGGACTTACTGGACATCCAGTGCAGATCCACTCAGGGGCTAAGAGGAACACGGAACACTGGTTTTAAAAGTAGACCAGAGAATCAAGCGATCACTAAGCAGAAGGAGGTTCAGAAGATCTCCAAGCAGTTTGTTTATTTATTTATTTATTTATTTATTTGAGTTGAGTCTCACTCTGTCACCCAGACTGGAGTGCAGTGGCCGCTCCCGGCCACCGCAGCCTGAACCCGCTGGGCTCTGGCGATCCTTCCGCCTCACCCTTCTGAGTAGCCGGAATTACAGGCATGCGCTACTGGCTGATTTTTTGATTTATTGTAGAGATGAGGTCTCGCCAAGTTGCCCGGGCGGGTCTCGAACCCGCGGGCTCAGGCAGTCCACTCACCTCAGCCTCCCAAAGGCGCGGGATTACAGGCTGAGCCACCGAGCCCGGCTGCCCAAGCAGTTTAAATGACAGACGATGACGAAGGCCATCATTTCTTTCCTCCAAATGAAGGGACAGGAAGGGAGGGTCATGCAATCCATGAATCTAAGTATCTTGAGGAAGACTCAGGGGCTCATTCTCGTAGCTTCTTGTTGCACCTGGTACATAATCTTGGTTATAGCAACTTCCTTTGAACTTTCACAGATCACTTTCAGGGCTCTCTTCTTTCTATTCACAGTGCCTCAAGAGCAGGCCTGTGACTTTTCATTTTGTTTCCAGGAGCCTACAAGAGTACCTGGCACACGGCAGTCAGTCAAACACCCCCGTCATTTGACGCTATTATTCTCCATTTCCAGAAGAGAAGAAAAAATTCTAAATTTCAAGTCTGTATTCTTTTTTTTTTGGAGTTGGAGTCTCACTCTGTCGCCCAGACTGGAGTGCAGTGGCCGCTCCCGGCCACCGCAGCCTCAACCTGCTGGGCTCCGGTGATCCTTCCGCCTCAGCCTTCCGAGTAGCCGGTATTACAGGCACGCGCTACCACGCCCGACTGATTTTTTGATTTATTGTAGAGATGAGGTCTCGCCAAGTTGCCCAGGTGGGTCTCAAACCCGCGGGCTCAGGCAATCCACTCACCTCAGCTTCCCAAGGTGCAGGATTACAGGCTGAGCCACCGAGCCCAGCTTCAAGTCTGTATTCTTAACTGAACCTATCATGCTAATGATAAGAAAGGCTTAGACTATCATCTGTATCTATGTTTTAAGGATCCAGGGGTTCGTTCTGCAATCTCTTCATATTCTGGTTTTTCTTTCTAGTTCTCAAAAAGTAGAACCACCAGCTTCCACCCCCACCTTGAGTTATCTTCTCCAGTTACTAACACTCCCCACGTCACCCTCTGTACTACCTAAAGGACACTGCAACTGCAACTCACCACTTACCTACCTGGCATTGCTCCATTAACTACCATTCTGGGGATTGTGGACTAAACTGGAGATAAGGAAAGCTAAACCATTTTACACAAGAGCCACCTTATTCAGAGAACTATACACTCGGTTATATACAGAAACACACAACAAAATACAACAGAGAATGCTTTACCTAGAATATGCACCCCCAAAATCTGATATTTCATTTTCTCTTTTAGATGATGTACTTTCTGAATTCTCTTTCAGTAAGACTGTGTTTCTGGTGAGTTCACTGAGCCATTTACATTTTATCTTGGTTTGTGATCACTCAACTGATCAAAGTTAAACATCAACCAATCAGAACTGCCTCATTTGCATGGTGGGAGCCCTAATGCATGATGGGAATCCTACAATGTACCCTAACTGAAAAAAGGTCATACTTCACTGAGTAGACTCCTCAGGCCACTGGCTCATTGAGGACAGCTCCCTTATTGCTGTTTTACCTGCTGTGTCCCTTGTAGAGTACTCAATAAACCTGTTTTTCTACTCTAACCTGACTTCGGTGAATTCTTTCATCTCCCATCTGGTTGCAACCTACTTAAAGAGTCCAAAGGACTCTGTTTATCTCTAGCTTGACAGATTCTATTTCAGATGTCAATTTCCCTCATATTCTTGGATACACACCAGGTGTAACTTTATTTAAGGATGCTGGTACTAAACTAACACAAGAGAACTTAAAAACCATCGATATTCATGAGTTCCCCAAACTCAGAAATACAATAACATATAATTTACCTTGTGTTTCATACTATAAATATGACTGAAAATGTGAGAGATCTCTTCAACCCTTAAAGGCTTACTTCTCAAAAAAAAGTGAATGATTTTTGCATTGGTCGGATTATTCTCTGAAATAACTTTAAAAGTTTTCTCTTATTTCCATATGGAAATTCATTCATGGCCATGACCTAGCCACCCATTAGTCTGCTTAATATTTCCATTTTCTAGGTCTTTGTCACTTCCACCTTTAAAGCCAGCACTTGACTTTCTCTGGGGAGTCATTTCCAGAATGAAGGTGGCACGTTTTTATCATACTCTGAAAATGAACCTCATCCACACATGGAATGGACTTTGTCATGGCTCCCTGAGATTGGGATCATAGGCGGTGGTCTTGGCTCACTTAGTAATGAACCCACTTACTCCTATAGCCAACTTGTAAATTCAAGATTAAAACTCATGCACTTAAACTTGGCAGAAATACACATTTCTTGCTCTCTCACACTTTTGAAGTTCTTTGAAATACACAAGATGTTAAATCTGCAAACACCAGCCATCTATTAAAGAACCAAGTACATGTTCTTCACAGTAATGGCTACGCTGGGAAACAGTACTAAGGTGTATTCCAAAAATATACCCAATCATTGCTCGAAAGGTTTTTGAAGCTCAGTTTTGAAATAACCATCAGAATCAACTTACAAGTCTCATCAGAAAACAGAGCTCAAGAGTTTACAGTCATGTACATATATCCCAAGGATGTATCACTTGGCGTGACAATCAAATACTTTAGCCACTAGTCTAGGCTCTGTATGTTTTTCCACTTCCTACAAAAGTTCAATCCATCAAAATAAGTTACCATCAAATACAGTAATTGTAAAAAATGTGGAAAATGACAGAAGTTTTTGGGAACATGAAAATGTTCTATATCTTAATTTTGGTGGTGGTTAGACAAACATACACATTTATCTAAACTCGCATAGGTATATACTGACAATTTGTGAATTTTTTTATGTAAATGATACCTCAATTAAATTTCTTAAACGTGTGAATTCTCAAGAAAATTTCCAGAGGAATTTTCCATATCTTAAGTATGAAAATAAACATATGAAGCTTTTGATGACTCTAAGGAACAAAGAAACAACACTCACTTTTATTATTTAGAGAACTATACGTTTATATAGAAAAACAAATAACAAAATACAATAGAGAATGCTTTACCTAGAATATGCACCCAAAACATCAGACATTTCATTTTCTCTTTTAGATGAATGTACTATCTGGATTCTCCTTTAGTAAGACTGTGTTTCTGATGAGTTCACTGAGCCATTTACATTTTATCTTGGTTTGTGACCACTCATATGCATCTGTCAGATGCCTAGATAGACAGAATAAAAGTCCAGTGTGTAGCCATAAATCAAGCTACTTGATTCATCCAGGTATTTCATCCTTTTTTTCAACATTGCTGTCATCACGAATGCTCAACTAAGTCAACTGACCTAGTCATAAGGCCAGTTCATGGGTCACTAATACTGGACTTTAAAAATAGTTCTCCAAACCCAGCAGGATTTCTCGAACAACATTTCAAACCTCAGGAGATTTGCTTTGGTCACAGTGCATGAATAGTAATGGCAGACTGAATTTACTTTCCATAATTCAGTCACCTGCTTTGGTCATAAACCGGCCAAACTCAAAACAGTGCTGGGTCTATTGGCAAAGATCAAAACACAAGGAAGTCATTACTGATTTGTTTGGGTGGCTCTAACTGTAAAGGTGAAGTGTAACAGGTTTACATTCTGGCTCACAAACTCTTGGAAACCACTTTGTTTCACTGAGCAATTATTACTGGAATAAAGTCTTAGCATCACTCCCATATAAGAGCTATATTTTCAAGTCAGACCCTAGTTAGGACATTTATTGGTCAACAAATGAATTAGGTCTCCCCAAATAGTCCTAATACACGATCAACATCTGTGAATATCATCACGTTCACGCCCGCAATCAAAACCACAAATTCTCCAAAAAAACAACTCAGAGGATGGGGCACTGCCATGACAGTCTCTCCTTTGTAGACAAAGAATGGTAAAAAACCATTTGTTTTCAATCCACACTGCTTTTATAAATCTTGCTGAAGCAACGAAAATAGCTGTATCATGCAGAGATGATGGAATTGCCTTTTACCATTCCATCAGAACAAAAAGCTCCAAGAAAGGCAGAATGTTTCCATCTCCCATCTAACCACATTCACAAGCAAATCCCTAAAATGCAAAGCCAAATCACACACAAGTTTTTCCATGGCTTTCTGCATCTAGAATATCTGTGAATTCAAGGTGTGGTTGATGAATTAAGGACCTATAATGTTCCTTAAAAAGTAAAACAGCCAAAATAATCAATTTATTCTTATGTTTAATTGAGCTTAATAAGCATCTGTTATGTTAGCACTGTGTTAACTACTATTATAGAAGAATTTTGAAGAAGTTTAAGGTATAGTATCATCTCTTAATGAACTTATAATGTCATTAAGACAAGCTATGTACACATTAAACAACTGCCTGTGTGAACCTGAGCAAAATCCACAACTTTTCTGTGCCTCAGCTTCCTCATTTGTAAAATAAAGGAGTCAGAACAGATGATTCCTGAGGCCCCTCTGGGTCTCAAATTCTATAAACCAGGGGTCCCAACCCCTGGGCCGAACCAGTATCAGTCTGTGGTCTGTTAGAACTGGGCCTCACGGCAGGAGGTGAGCAGTGAGCAAACAGAGCTCTGCCTTCTGTCAGATCAGTGTTGGCATTAGATTCTTATAAAAACGCAAACCCTATTGTGAACTGCACATGCGTGGGATCTAGGTTGCACTCCTAATGCCTGATGATCCCCTCCCCCACCCCCTCGGTGGAAGAACTGTCTTCCACGAAACTGGTCCCTGATGTCAAAAATGTTGGGGACCGCTGTTGTAAACCTTTTGATATGACACCTACGAGACCCACTTAGAAAACAATGCAAGACAATATGTGGTCAAGTCCAAATGCACACTATTAAATTATTAACGCCATAGGAGATCAGAGCAGAGAGACATCAGTTTGCAGTTGACAAAGGTTTTTTGGAAAAATAAATTTCAGTTTGGACTTGGAGAATGGGTAGATTTTGAAAGTGGGGGAGAACAGAGGGCTTGGGCAGGGTGAGAGAACAGAGGGCTTGGGCAGGGTGACTGAAAGTTCTTGTTGTGGAGGGGCAGGGAAGATGAGGAATTTGTATTTGTCACTGTAAATAACGGTATTACATGTTGTCAAGTGGTGGATTTAAGCAGGGGACGTGACATGATCCTATTAACCTGTTAGATCACACCATTTTCTTCTCAGAATCAGTCCCCAGCATCCCGTCTCTCTCTCCCATGAAAGCCACAGTCCCCGCACTAGCCTGCAAGGCTTGCATCATCCGCTCCCCTGTCCCCATGAGCTCTCTCACCTTGTTCCTACTTTCCTCTCACATCGGCCTCCTTAGATGGTTCCTCAACACTAGGCATACGGCAAGCTTTTGCACTTGTTCTTCCTCTAACCCGGCCCTCTCCTGCCCAGGTATCTCCGTGTGTGGCTACTCCTTCATATATTTGCTCAAGTCTCACTTTCTCAATGAAGTCTTCCTGATCATCTCATCTAAAATGGCAGCGCACCCTTTCCACACACACACAGAGACACAGTGACTCTCTCTCTCTCTCATGCACACACACCTCTTTTGTTCCTGTTCTACTTTTTTCCATAACATCTACCACATAATAACTTACTTATTTTGTAAAATGTCGGTCTCTATTCACTACCCTCCTGCCACAGGTAGAGTTGAGTGTAAACTCCGCGAGGGCAGGGAGTTTTGTCTGCTTTATTCACTCAATATTTCCAAAGCTTATTTTGTCTGGCACAAAATAGGGGCCCAGGAACTGTATGTCCAGTAAATAAATGATGAATATAATGAAAAAGGAATGAGATAAACTAAGCTCACAGGTTGAACTGCAAAGGGTAGAGCCCAGAGACCATGGGGCATAAGGTTATGAAAGCTTGAACTAAAGGAAGGCAAGGGGTAGAGAACAGGGACCAATTTGGAGAGAGTACATCAAGAAGTAACAACCCAATGTGGAATCTTCTAATCCATGGGCACAGTATGTTTCTGCTTTTGTTTTTGACCATATTATCCAAAGTAATCTACAAATTCAATGCAATCCCTATCAAACTACCAATATCAGTTTTCACATAATTAGAAAAAAAAAATTCCTAAAATTAATACGGAATCAAAAAAGAGCCAGAATGGCTAAAGCAATCCTAAGCAAAAACAACAAAGCTGGGGGTGCCAATTACCTGACTTCAAACCATACTATAAGGCTGTAGTAACTAAAACAACATGGTATGGTATAAGAGCAGACAGGTGGACCAACGGAACAGAATAGAGAACTCAGAAATAAACCCGAATACCTACAATACTTTGTATTTGATGAAGTATACAAAAACATATACTGGGGAAAAGACACCTTATTCAACACATGGTGCTGGGAAAGTTGGATAGCGACACACAGAAAAATGAAACTTGATCCCTATCTTGCCCTGTATACAAAAAATTAACTCAATTTGGATTAAAGACTTAAATGTCAGACCTGGAACCATAAAAATCCTAGACATCAGCCTAGGTGAAGAATATATGGCTAAAACCCCAAAGCAAATGCAACAAAAACAGAAATAAATATGGAGGACTTAAACTTATCAGTTTCTGCAAAGCGAAAGAAATAATCAACAGAGCAAATAGGCAACATACAGAATGGGAGAAGATATTCACAAACTCTATATCTGACACAGGACTAATATCCAGAATCTACAAAGAACTCAAATTAGCAAGAAAAAAGCAATGACCCCATTACACAGTGGGCAAACAGCATGAACAGACATCTCTCAAAAGAAGATATACAAATGGCCAGCAAACATATGAAAACAGATCAACATCACTAATCATCAAGGAAATACAAATTAAAATCACAATGAGATACCGCCTTACACAAGTCAGGATGGCCATTATTTTAAAAATCAACAAACAACAGATGCTGGCGTGGATGCGGAGAAAAGGGAATGCTTATACACTGTTGGTGGGAGTGTAAATTAGTACAGCTCTATGGAAATCAGTATGGAGATTTCTCAAAGAACTAAAAGTACACTTAACATTTGATCCAGCAATCCCACTACTTGGTATCTACCCAAAGGAACAGAGGTCATCATACAAAAAAGATACCTGCTCTAACATGTCCATTACACACAATTCACAATTACAAAGATGTGGAATCAACCTAAATGCCCATAAACTGATCAGTGGATAATGAAGATGTGATATACATACACCATGGAATACTATTCAGTCATAAACAAAGAATGAAATAGTGTCTTTTGCAGCAAATTGGATGGAATTGGAGAACATCAACCTAAGTGAACTAACTCGGGAACAGAAAACCAAACACATGTTCTTGTGTATAAGTAGAGTCAAACTAAGAACCTGCAGAGGCAGAGAGAGTGGTTCAATGAACACTGGAGACTCAGAAGAGGAAGGGGGAAGAGATAGAGGGATGCAATATCACTTACTGGGTGATATGTGCACAGGTAGGGTACACTTAAAGCCCTGATGTCTTTGCCACTCTATAATGCAACCACAGAACCCAAAACAATTTGTACCTCCTAAAGCTATTGAAAGAAAGAAAGAAAATCACATAGAAAAGAAGTAATAACCAAAAGGGGCTGTTAACTAATGCAATATTCAGGCATGGATGAAAGGAAAGATATTCACCATGGGAGTTGGGAGAATGTTTTAGGGTAAGAGGAACTGAAAAGAAAATGATGCAGAGTTTTATAAACAAGTATCAGTCTGAATTAACTTCAGTTGCTTCTATACATAATTGATTGCTATTTTCTTCCTGCTTCCATTTCTTAGAATGGCTAAAAGGAAACTAAAAAACAAGGAAGTAGAAAATGCATAGCGTGCCGTGCTTTCCTTTTAAGGCAACATCAGCCAGGACGCTGGGCAAAGCTTCACACATTTCACAATTTGTTCTCGATCAGCTCTCAAGAACACAAAATACAGGAAACACAGATCCTGTTCTTCTGGTTTTTTCTTTGTTCTTCTTCTTCTTCTCCTCACTATATTTTCTCCTCCCCCAAAACAGTAATCAGTGCAGATGATAAGAAATATTTCTAAGATCAGCCTGGGTGTGTTAAACACACTGAAAATGCAAAAAGAAAGAGAGCTTGGGATTCAGTCTCTACTCATCTGTACAGATGTTAAGACTTGACTAGAGCCACAACAAGAAAACACTGTATGTGTAAGACTGGGATCTTATTCATATTTATTTATTTATTTATTTATTTTTAGCTGGAGTCTCACTCTGTTGCCCAGGCTGGAGTGCAGTGGCATGCTCACAGTCACTGCAGTCTCGACCTGCTGGGCCCAGGTGATCCTTCCACCTCAGCCTTCCGAGTAGCTGGAACCACAAGCATGCACCACCATACCTGGCTGATTTTTTTGATTTATTGTTGAGACGAGGTCTCACCATGTTGCTCAGGCTGGTCTTGAACTCCTGAGGTCAGGTAATCCTCTCTCCCTGGCCTCCCAAAGTGATGGGATTACAGGCATGAGCCGCCACGTCTGGCTTATTCATACATTTCTTAAGAAATTCTGAAAACATGGTACACTAACATCTAGTCATGCAATATTACTTAGAACTTATGTAATATCTTCAAGAGGAAAAAAAAAAGGTGGATGGTCCTTGACTCTCTTGACTGAAGAAATCTCAAGTGCAGTTGAGAAGCTGTATGTGGTCAGGATGTATGTAGTCTATATGTGAACTTGAAAAGAGAGCCCTCTTTAAAAATTCCATATTTTTGAAGGAATATGCTTAATTAAGTTTGCTTCCATATTTATCTTTCTATATTTTAAATACATACCCTAAATTAGCCCTAAACCAGTGGTTCTCTACTAGTGGTGATTTTGCCCTCCAGGGCACATTTGGCAACACCTAGAGATATTTTAGTTGTCATAACTGTGGGGAGGAGGGGTTGTGATACCCAGTATGCAGAGGCCAGATGCTGTGGTCTGAATGTCTGTATTCCCCCAAAATCCGTATGTTAAAATCTAATCATGCCAGGCATGGTAGCTTACATCTGTAATTCCAGTAATTTGGGGAGGCCTCCACCTCAGAGGATTGCCTCAGCCCAGGGCTTCAAGACCAGCCTGGGCAACTTACTGAGACCTTGTCTCTACTATAAATAAAAAAAATTAGCTGGGCGCGGTGGCCTGTAGTTCCAGCAACTTGGAAGGCTGAGGCAGAAGGATTGCCTGATCCCAGCAGGCAAAGGCTGTAGTAGCCATGAGCATGCCACTGAACTCCAACCTGGGCAACAGAGTGAGACTCCAACTCAAACAAACAAACAAACAAAAAACCTAATCACCAGTGTGATGATATGAGATGTGGGATCTTTGGGAAGGTGATTAGGTCATAAGGGCAGAGCCTCCACAATTGGGATTAGTGCCCTTATAAAACACCCCAGGGAGCTCCTTTCCCCCAAGGGAGGACTCCGTGAGAAGCACTATCTAGCTATAAACAAGGACACAGGTCCTCACCAACACCAAATCTTGACCTTGGACTTCCTAGCCTCCAGGGCTATGAGAAATAAAATTTCTGTTGTTTATAAACTATTCAGTTGATGATATAGCTGCCCAAGTGGAATACAACACCAGGGAACTTGTACACAGGACAACCCCTGCCACAGAATTATCTCATTTAAAATGTCAACCGTAGCCGGGCTTGGTGGCTCAGCCTGTAATCCCGCGCCTTTGGGAGGCTGAGGTGAGTAGACTGCCTGAGCCCGTGGGTTTGAGACCCGCCTGGGCAGGCGAGACCTCAACTCTACAATAAATCAAAAAATCAGCCGGGCGTGGTGA